>NW_023466851.1:0-7142 GCF_013731165.1 Rhagoletis pomonella
AGAAACATTGATAGGTAGGAGTGAATACTTGGATTTTGTAAGTTAAGAAAAGAAGAAAAGAAGAAAGAAGAATTGAATTTGTGAATAAGGTTTAGTTGTAGCTGCATTTATATATATATAAATAATAGACTATGTATAGTATATGCTTAGGAGGAAATATATGGATGATGTGATCAGGATTGAACGAGAAGTAATGGCTTGCTGATTCTTTATATTGGTGTGGGTGTTGCACTGGTGCAACAGGGGGGAAATGGGGTGTCGACACTGATTGCCGTTCCTGACTTGGACATGACTTGTCAATAGACGTACGAACTAAGGTCAGGTTTAGGGGACTTTGCCAATTGTAGGAGTCACGGCAAAGTCCAAGGCTAGCAAGATCAAATATGGGGTGGGATGACTCCACCCGACTCGGACGGGCCTCTTCTATCTCCTTTATATTTCTATTCTCCCGGTTTTTCAGTGTCTTTTCTCTAACAGGCATGATGACAAATTTTGTTTATGTCAGCTGCAAGTAAGGTGGTTGGAGGTGACCCCCCCCCCAACCGACGAGCTAGCTCGCTATGCCAGCATGCCTGAATGCCAACCAACCTTACCCCAATAGCCAGCGACATAACAATGGCGCCCAACGGCAATAGCCCGAAACTCTTTTACTTAACATTTTTTATCTACTTTCTGTATATTTCTTTTTTTTACCTTTATTTCTGTACTCAAACCTATGTATATCTTCATAGTAATCTATCGTTTTCTTCCTCTTATCCTTTGTATTTCCGGACAGGCTAGGGTCACGACGGCAACGTCCCTTTGTTTCGACAAAAGCGATAAGTTCTCGACTGACGAAACGGGGGTGTGCTCATACTGCTTTTGGAGTTCCTTTTGCTAGATTCAACACTGGTTTGAGTGGTATCCAGAAGCAGGCTTGGCACGATGGGCCAAATATATATTAGCAAACAGAAGTGATGGTGTACGCGTCCGTCTAAGCTACCGCGCATGCGGTCCAGAAATCGCGTGAGCGTGAGGTTTACGGTGGAGCGACACAAGGGGGTGGGATTAACGTGGCAACCTCATTTGGGGCAAGTGTGCTGAATGCAGATGGGCCACGCTATTATGTTCAGATAAAGGGGGATGAAGTTGACTTTGACCATGGACCGTTGACAAATGACCGAATAACTGCGACGTGCCTATGATGACCCCGCCGAGGTGCAACACCACCACCACACCAAGCTAAAAGAAAACCTTTCTTATACACAAACGCAAACATCATTAATATACATGCTAATTATCATAAACGATTATACAGGTGCTAGAAGTTGTAAGATTTGAAGCAGTGAACGCTACCACGTTGAAAAGAACGTAAGGAAGGATCCTTTCTTATAAAATTGCTATTTTTTACCTGATATATATATACACTGAAAAAAAAAACGTTATTTACAATTTTCCCCTTATTTTAAATCTCGTTCTAGAATCATTTTCCTTATATTTATTGCTAAGTAAAATTGAATTATATTTTTTTATATTTTGTTATTGAATTTTGATTTACTTTTTTGCCGTATTACTGGTAAGAGAAGTCTGGTTTATCCGCAATACGAGGTATTCACAACTTGAACTAAACGCTGGTGAACCTTTGTATTGCACACATGCCTTAATTTTAAGCGTGAAATAATGTATTTATAGTTAAAAATTGGAGTTGGGTTAGAAGGCTCAGCAAACATTGTTGACGTTTTTTTTACGTAGGGAGTAAAGTAGTCCGAAAAGTTTGTGTGTTTGAAAGGAATTTTGACTAACCAGGTTCCTCGTAAGCCGAAGCTAAGCGTGGAATATTTCTTTTTTATGAGTGATTCTGAGTGTATGGAGGGAGAGCCTGAGGAATAGTAGCTGGTGGATTAGGGCTTTTGAATTCTGATAGGCCAGTAACACGTAGCATCACTAGGGCGCTTGAGAACCAAGAGGTGGGATCGATATTTAATCAGATTGACACGGGAATACAACATCCGGTGGACTTAGTTCCAACGGATTATTTGAACAGATGTTCAGCACGCATCTTCAAAACTGATTCAACTCACCGTCACAGCGAATCGAACCCACAAGAACCACAAGGCACAGAGGCAAAGTGGATTTCTAGTTTTTCGCGAAAGTTAGACAAATTATTAGAAATGTCTGCATCTGACCAACCCAGTGCAACTGGGCTCGACGATCCAGGGTCAAGTGCACAGTCAGCAGGCTCTGGGGCTGAGTGTCCGAAAGCTCCAGGGAGTGAACCGGCTTCAACTGCAACCAGTGTCGAGCAACTGAGCCGCTTGATGGCGCAACAACACGACATGATGGCGCAGTGTATGGTCGAAGTTCGGAACATGAGGACAAATATGTCGGACCTCAGCAATAGGGTAGCTGACATAGAGACATCCGCCCAAGCCCTGGGTCATCGTTCCGCAGTGGCATCGACGCCGGAAAGCAGGGGTCACGAAGCACGCAACCGCCGAGGCAACGAAAACGTCACACAAGCTGATCAGAGCGCACAGGAGCCACCGAAGTGGAAGAAAATCGACTTGGACAAATGGCACATCAAGTTCGACGGCACTGGAAAGGGTACGACGGTGGAGAGTTTCCTCTTCAGGATCGAAAAGATGCGAACGCAGCACGACCTCTCCCATTATCAGCTCTTGACTGACTTCCATTGTCTCGTAACGGGCTCCGCATTGAAGTGGTACTGGCAGGTCCTCGAATACCATGCCGATGATCCAAATTTCGGATATATAGAACTAAAGGCGGAGTTGTTAGCCCATTTCCAGACTGCGGAGTCCGATTACGAGATAATCCGGAAGATTATGGAAAGAAAGCAGATGCCAGCGGAGAGCTTCGATGAGTTTTATGGAGAGGTCCACAATCTTACGTTTAGGCTGCGGAAGAAAAAAACAGAGAAAGAATTAGTTGGGATCCTGAAGGGAAACTTAAAGCCTTACCTGGCGAACCTTACTTTTGCCTCCCAGATGAATACACTCGCCGAGTTGAAAGCCGAATGTAAGCGCGCCGAGAGAGTAATAAAGGAAAACCGTAGTCGATCCAAGAATATCAGCGAACTTTTGTACTGTGAGGAACGTTCATTACATGAAAGCGTAGATCGTAGACCTATAGAAGCTATTAGCAATCCACTAAAGACTAAGTCATATGGCCAGAGCAGCAACAATAATGCTAGGGCAAGCGGTTCCCAATATAACAAACCAGAAACTCAGCCTACGAAAAGCCCTCAGTCCACCATTAGTTCGCTTTGTCCGTCCCCATTTCATTTGATGTTGTGTTTTTCATGTGGGATACCTGTGGATTATTATGTGGGGAATCCGAGTGATGCAGCGAAGCAAGCTGGGTGCAAGTCGTCTTTTCACAACATTGTGTGCTTTGCATGTGGTGGAGACACGTCGTTTTGTGTGTACAAACCTGAAAAGGGAAACAGGATGCTGGCGGAGATTTCCGGGAACTCCAGCCAGGGGAAGGAGAACCCGGAAACCAGTCAACAACAATTATTTTGCTAAAAAGGGATATAATCGGCACTGAAAAGAAAGAAAATTTAGTTAAGGGTGAGCCGGAGAAGAGCCTACACCAACGCAAAGTTGAGTATGAAGCAGCTCGGAGGAGAATTTTTTGCGAATCAGTTGAAAACAAAAGGCAAAGTAGGAATTTCAAAAAGATTGGAAAAATGAGAGAGAAGAAAAAGACGTATAAGAGAATTTTGAATAAAATCGTTTCAACGATTGTAACCTTAAAGGGGGATAATAGGATTTTTGCTCAGACAAAGATCGGAGGCGTAGAAGTGTTAGCATTATTAGATTCAGGAGCGGGAGCAAGTTGTATAGGGAAAGATGCAGCAAAATTACTAGAAGGAAAGGAAGACCGCGTTCTTCCAATAACGAACCAGAACATAAGAACAGCGAACGGTGGTGAAACTTCAGTAACCGGTGTAATCACGCTCTCAGTGATGTGGGATGGTATGACGAGGGACTTAGAATTCCTTATAGTGCCGGTTTACAACAACAAGTATATTTGGGGATAGACTTCTGGAAGGCCTTCGACATGGCTATCGTTAGTAGGGGAGCACGTATATGTCCAGATCAGGCTGCTGTCGCCGAGCTCGCACCCGCCGAAGGAGACCTGTCCTTTGTGGCCGTCCAACAGACGTTGACAACCGAAGAAAGTACCGCTCTAGAGAAAGTCAAAACACAGTTTCCGTCATTTGCCGTTTTAGAATTAGGGAAGACAGATATGGAGGAGCATATAATTGAGGTAGAAAACGAAAATCTTCCAATAAAGCAGCGCCACTATCCGATTTCGCCTGCAATACAGAAATTGATATATCAAGAGCTTGATAGGATGCTTAGTATGGGGGTAATAGAGGAAAGCTATAGTAGCTGGAACTCACCCGTCTCTCTTGTCATAAAAGGCACAAAGAACCGTCTCTGCCTTGACGCCAGGAAAGTAAATGAAAGAACTATAAAAGATGCATACCCGTTGCCACACGTAGATGGAATCCTTAGCCGCCTTCAGAACACTCGCTACATATCGGCTATAGATTTGAAGGACGCCTTCTGGCAGATTCCTCTTGAAAAAAAATCTAGAGAGAAGACGGCGTTCACAGTTCCAGGTAGACCTCTTTACCAATTTACAGTAATGCCATTCGGACTGTGCAACGCGGCACAAAGAATGTGCAGACTTATGGACAAAGTGGTACCGGCTTCGTTGCGTGAAAGTGTTTTTGTGTATTTAGATGACTTGTTGGTGTGTTGGGTAGATTTTTCGTCCCATTTGTGTTTGTTGGAATAGGTCGCTTGATGTTTACGTGAGGCTAAATTAACAATTAATGTCGAGAAAAGCAAATTTTGTTATAAGGAGGTTCGTTACCTTGGTTATGTTGTGGGGGATGGTTGTATACGTACGGATGCAAACAAGGTTGCAGATGTGAGGGATTTCCCGGAGCCCAAAATTTCAAAGCAGCTCCGACGGTTCCTAGGTATGTCAGGCTGGTACCGTCGATTTATCAAAGACTACGCGACCATTGCAGCTCCACTGCACGACTGTCTCACTAAAGAAAAGATAAAGAAATTCACCATGACGGACGAAGCCAAGAGGTCGTTTGGCCGATTGAAGCAAAGCCTCATATCGGCACCCGTACTGATGCACCCTGACTTTAATAGACGGTTTTATATACAGTGCGACCCATCGACAGACGGAGTGGGTGGGGTTCTATTTCAACTTGACGATGACAACAATGAACGACCTATATATAGCATATATTTCAGCGAAACTCAATAAGGCACAGCGAAATTATAGCATAACCGAGCTGGAGTGCTATGCAGCCGTGGTAAGTGTGAAAAGGTTCAGGCCCTACATAGAAGGTATGCCGTTTACCATAATAACTGATCATGCCAGCCTAAAATGGCTGATGAATCAGAAGGACCTTTCGGGTAGACTGGCAAGGTGGAGTTTGAAGCTCCAAGGGTATGATTTTGACATACAACACAGGAAGGGGGCTCAAAATGTGGTGCCTGACACGCTATCACGGATGCACATGGAAGAAATGACAACAAACGAAAGATTTATGGACGTTTCCTTAGACTCACCTTGCTTTGACTCGGACGAATACAAGGAACTGAAAAGGACTGTGACCGAGAACAAAGACCAACTACCAGACTTGTGCATATCGGACGGGTATGTTTATAGACGGACTCAATTTAACCGGGGGGACAAGCTTCAAGAGGATCAGACCTGGAAACTTTGGATACCGTCGGAATTGCGACCAGGGTTAGTGGAGGCCTCCCACAGTTCACCTTCTGCAGGTCACGGGGGCATCCACAAGACACTCGCACGAATCCGTGAAAAATATTACTGGCCAGGCATGGTTACTGATGCCCAAGCTTTTATTAAAGGCTGTGAAATATGTAAAGGTAAAAAGACTCAAAATGCGTTTCATAAACCAGTGATGGGAAGCCAACACTTAACCGAACGACCTTTCCAACGCTTGTATGTCGATTTTATGGGTCCTTACCCACGTACTTGTGTTGGTAATGTTTATGTTTTTGTTTGTCTGGACCATTTTTCTAAGTTTGTGTTTTTGAACCCAATGAAGAGAGCCACTTCAGCCGAGGTTGTAAAGTTTTTAGAGAAGGAGGTTTTTCATATTTTTGGCGTCCCTGAGTACATACATTCAGACAACGGCAAGCAGTTTGTCTCTGAGATATTTTCTAGTCTTCTAGAAAAATACGGCACGAGGCACATCAAAACTGCATTTTATTCGCCACAGGGCAACGCCGTTGAGCGAGTCAATAGGTCTGTGCTACAAATGCTCCGCTCGTACATAAAAGAGAATCATAAAAATTGGGATAGGCATATTAGTGACGCGGCTTTTGCACTCCGGAGCGTAGTCCACTCAGCAATCAACTGCTCCCCATACTTTGCTACTTTCGGTATGCCTATGGTGCAACATGGTGCATCGTACGAGATATATCGAAAGCTCGGCACCATAGGGGATGCGGATTGCCAAATAGACGCGAAGACAGACCGATTACAGCTTATACGCGAAAATATAATGAAAGAACTGAAGTTGGCTCACGAAAAAAGTATGAAAGCTTATAACACTAGAAGTAGAGATATCAGATTCCAAATCGGACAGGTGGTATACTGCCGAAACTTCCGGCAGAGTTCCCAAGTAGACAATTATAATGCTAAACTTGCACCTAAACAAATAAAATGCATCGTTTTGAAGTCTATCGGAAACTCTATGTATGAGCTAGGCGATATGAGCGGGAACAAAGTAGGCGTATACCATGCCAAGGACATATTTGTGGCTTAGTGCTTGTATGGTCCTGATTTAGAATTTGTTATTAGTTCGTTGTTTTTGTTTAAGTGTTAGTTGTCGTGATTTTGTTCGTCTATGTACATTACGGACTTAGGTATGCTATTAACACTGACGAGCAAGCTTGCTTACGAAAAAGTGGGTAAGCGAGATTGTGATTCGTATCCATTGTATCAATATATTTTAATTGTTGACGCATCGTAATTATTTTTCTATTTATGTATGCATCTATTTACTTGACTATTTCATTAATTATCTCATTAATTATTTATTTATTTATTTACTTTTTTTTATTTTATTTTTA
>NW_023466852.1:0-7142 GCF_013731165.1 Rhagoletis pomonella
ATATGTATATGAAGTCAATCTCAAGCTCATGGAAAAGTATGGGTTTATTGGAAAATACAGCGTGCCACCGTAGAACTTGGAATAGAGATAAAAGAAATCAATCCCAAACCTATGAAAAATGGAGGTATATGAAAACGATCTCGTAGCCAGCTACGAGGGCTAGCGGTGTAAGCCATATAAACTAAAATTCTGGTGACGCATAGATACCTCTGGAAGCATTTACCTAGAATACTGAGATGAGGCATCTTTCCAATGGAAATATGTACAGAAAAACGGGCGCGACACCTTCTGGAAAGTATCATGATCACAGGGTGTATCCCTAGAACGATGTTAAGCTAAACCTTGAGGGATTACATTCTTGCCAAGACCGACAGGCATAAGCTGAAATTGCGTCGCAAGTTTTACGATCGGCTTGGGTAAGGTCTCACCACTTAACCCCCCTTTGTTTTCGCCGCTACTGAATTCTATAAACTGTCAGCTTTCACACAATTTAAAATGTACATGTGTATTTAAAAATGTCATGAAAATTGTGTTGCTAGCTTCATGTTGCAAAAATGTTGCAAGCTTTTTCACGGCGTGAACAGAATACACAGAAAGAAATTTTATATGCAATTTAACTGCTTTTTCAGTTGAAACAGGAATAAAATACTATGCTTAAGAACAAAGATTTTTAAATCGACAAAAAATTAATAAGAAAATTTGAAGGATTCTAGATATTGGGTATGGTAGCACGAAATATCACAATCTGCTTAATTGTCAGGTTGTTAATATGAACGAAAGACACAAGATCACGCCTTCCCGAAAGAAAGAAAAAAGTTATTTTCTAGCTGTCGAAATCTCGACGCCATCTTTGTTGTAAGAAGTAAACAACGAAGAGAACAAAAAAAACCGCATAATTGTTGAACGCATGAATAACCATTTTTATTCTACAAACTCTTTTATAAATCATGTCGTTGTGTTAAATTATTCTTTACCTTATGTTTGCACACGTTGTCACAAGCGAAAATGAAGAAGATTCCAGTAAAAAGCCTCCACCAAATTGTAAGCAACGAAGAAATGTAAACAAACGGCTAATGTCAAAGTCGCCCAACTTTTTTCCTAAATGCGATTATAACGGGCTACTAAGAAGAAGGCGTGATCTTGTATTTTTGGGTCATGGGTTGTTAATATGGCGACGAAAAAGTGACAATGGAACTACCTTGTTTTTTTGTATCATGTATAAGCACACTATTTAGTTTGGTCGATTTGTAGTATGTTGCGGATGTTAACTATTACATTTTGAGTGTTGGATGGTGATTTGACGGCGTTGATGCACGATTGGCTGTCTGTACAAATGACGAATTTGCCTTTATTCATCTTGACATAGATGACTGCTTTGAGTACAGCAGCGGTTTCCGCCGTGAACAACGAGCAAACAGAATGATGTATACCGTGTTTCCGGTTGAGCCAGCGAACGAAGCGGATGGTTTTTTCTCCGTGGTGTTTCTGAATAGTGGTAATTATTAAAACCATTTAAGCTTACAGTTACAGTGCAAATTTATAAATTGAATAACTAGTGACAAAGTGTGCAGACACGCATTTTATACGATTTTGGCAGCTTTCATAGGTAAGCTGCGTCCTACTTACTTTTCGTTTTAAATTTCTGTATATTTAAAATTGTGCAAGCAAAGTGAAACGTGGTTTAGGGACGTTTTTAGACGACGCCATGGCGTCAGGCGAGTTAGGCGACAATTGTGGTGAGGCTAAAGAGGCAACACTACAATGCAGAACATATAAAAGAAAAAAAAGAACATTTTGAAAAGTGATAATCTGTGGTCACAAAGTAGTTGGGCCTCCATGGATGAAGATGAAGAAATTATAGAGTCGGAGTCCCATAACGGGGAAAATGTAACAGCAGAAAAAGGCGGGTTTTCTGCATCAAACGC
The DNA here is from genome assembly GCF_013731165.1 of Rhagoletis pomonella. NCBI lineage: Eukaryota > Metazoa > Arthropoda > Insecta > Diptera > Tephritidae > Rhagoletis > Rhagoletis pomonella. Next base: position 1,926 of record NW_023466852.1, read on the forward strand.
TACACACACATCGACAGTAGAACAGTTAGAAATTGAAACAAGTGGAAGGGGTACAGATAGGGGAAATACGAAGGTAGGTGAGAAAGACGGAAATAAGAAGACAAGCAATGAAGACACACAAAATAATTTCTTGCGTTACCCAACAAACCATAATGGTAAGCCGTGGGTACTTTTTGACACCTCGCAGTCTGAAATAATTCAGAAGAAGAGGGTACGTAATAGCTTGTATTTATGGGCCAAAATAAAAGACTGCAATACCGAAGGTATTGACACAATTAAGGCAATAGGCGTCACCTTATACAAGGTGTTGTTTGAAAACATCTTTTACGCAAACAGGTGCTTGAAAAATGATAATCTAAAAAGCATAAATATTAAAACATTCATACCAAGAAGCTTTCTTGAAACATATGGAGCGATAAGAAATATTCCGGTAGATTATTCAGATGCAGATATTAAAAGTGGTTTAAAGTCGCCAGTAGAAGTTACCTCCATTCAGAGGTTTACCAGAAGGGAGAGCAAGGAAAGCGAGAATAGAGTACTAACTCTATCTGTGAAAATAGGTTTTGCTGGGGATCTGTTACCAAAAGAGGTGATTTTAGATCACACACTTTTAGAGGTATCTCAATTTTTCCCAATGATAAGGCAGTGCTACAAATGTGGTAGAATAGGGTACACACAAAAAACATGTAGGTCCGAAAGAAGATGTCTGAAATGTGGAAATAGAGGTGTTTGTGTTACCAATTGTGGTACCCCCGTGTGTGTTTTATGCGGAGATGCAAAGCATAATGCTTTTGACAGGATAAACTGCCCAATCTGGGAGAGAGAAAATAACATAATTAAAATCATGACATTGAAGAAGCAATCTAGGAGAGAGGTACTCACAGACTATAAAACTACGACTGGTAACAGATTTGAGCTCCTAAGCGAGGAGCATTTTCCGGGACTGAGTGACGAGCTGGACCCTTTTACAGACAACCAACGTGAGTTAAATAAAATACTAACGCCTAATACTTATGCATACACTGTAAAAAAGAATTTTCAAAGGGGTCATAAGCAAAATAGACCTCAAGAAAGACCGGTACGGCAAAAAATTACTAAGCAGAATGGGCAGCAAAATGGTGTGGCTTTCAGCCGACCAAACTTACATGCCGTCTCTGAGTTAGAGAAAATAACTGCTGAAATGTCCAAATTTACGAGGGATGTTTTCAGACAAATAAACTTTCCGGCAGGGGTAAACGCCTTTGTGCATTTCAATGAAAGACTAAAACAACAATTTGCAAACTTTGAACGAAGTAATGTAGGGAAAGAGGGGGAAGTAGATAAGGGCCAATATGAAGATTCTTCAATATAATGTCCAGTCCTTGAAAAAAACGCCAACTTTTTAGATCACTTCATTAGCACTAAAGACTTCGAAATCGTGTGTCTCAGTGAGGTTTTCTCACATGACGACTCAGGTAATGCTAAAAAAACTCGAATTTAAACCTTGTTGAAAAAAAACGTCCTGATGGGTACGGAGGTGTTGCAATCGCGCTTCGAAAATCTATCAGGTACAAAATTTTTAACTTTACCTCTAAGCATGACATTTGTATTGTACAAACTAGAAATCTAACCAGAAATCTAATAATTTGCTCTCTTTATTTTGAACCTTCTATGGATATTAACACCTTTAAGCAAGTAGTAACCAACATCTTTAGCACACTGGAATCCTATGAAAATGTTATAGTGATGGGTGACTTCAACGCGCGTTCGACAAAATGGGGTGACACGGATACACCTAGGGGGAAATGGCTTAGCACCTTTGCTGATACATCGACCCTTAGATGTCTAAATGACGGTACCGCCACTTTCAAACCTAATCTAAGAACCAAAAATGGTTCGGTCCTAGACCTAACCTTCACAAACATTGCGTCAGTTACAAACTGGGAAGTGATATCATGTCACCTTGGGGGTAGCCACCATTACCCAATTTCAATAAAATGTGATTTTACTAAAACAAGAATATGTACCTTCATGTCAAAAAATAAACTCATGTCTTCCTTAAGTAACATTAAACTCGATCCGTCATCGGACATAATAACTAAGGCTATCTCTGATGAGATAAACAAAGCTACTATTACTCTGGACATTAAAACTCCGAAATCATGGTGGCATAATGATCTAAACAAACATTACAGATTATATTTAGCAGCGACCAAAAAATGTAACACCTATCCAACACCTGAAAATTTCGACAGAGCAATTGAACTGAAAAAAATCTGGAAAAGTGAGGTTAGAAAGGCCAAAAGGCAAAACTTCTCTGACAGTGTTGAGCGGCTCAACAAGCAGCCCAACAGCAAGGAAGCATGGAGACTTATTAAAAACTTAAGAGGTACATCAGGTAATGCCAACAACCACCGGTGGTCTGAAGATAACAATAGTCTCTTCCCTCAGCACCTGAAAAATCAAATAAATACTAACAATACTGACGTAAGCATCCCGAGGAGCCCTTGTCAGATAGACACCACACTCCCCTTTTTTAATATTGATGAACTCAACCTAGTCCTAACAAGTAAGAGCAGCGCTGTCTTCGGCTATGCCGAAGGCTTCATACCTTTCATGAACATCTGCAAATTTTACTTTGACAGATTACTGCTTTTGAATACATCTGCATACATCGATAGAGGAGTTACATACTTATATAAAAAATCGCATCTAAACAATCAGAGGTATGGAAGATATACTTTATATGACACCAATCTAAGTGATTCTCACCGCTATGTGATCGGTATGTAAACCGGTAACACAATTTATTGGGTTTAGTTTCGTACATAAAGGAAATATATGGCAAAAACTGGTATCTTAACAATCAGTGCTATAGGAGATAAAGCTTATACAGCATAGATTTTGACGATTTTCTCAGTAGACTTTGTATTATTATTTATAAAATATCTTACGAAATTTATCGGTTTTAGCTGTTCAAATAAAGGAGTTTTACAGTAAAATCCCATATCTGAACAATCAGATGTATGGAAGATATATGTTGTGGTCATCCGATCCTTGTTATTTTCACTGTAAGTATTCTGTTAATAATGAGTGAAAATGGTGCGAAATTTCATGTTCCCAGCTGCATAAATGGAGGAGTTATGATAAAAGACCTCATATCTGAACAATCAGTTGTATGGGGTCTGCAGGTTATAGTGACCCGATCTTTGTTATTTTCACTGTAAGTCTTCTGCTGATAATGAGTGAGAACAGCGCGAAATTTCATGGCCCTCGCTACATAAATGGATGAATTATAACGAAAAATCTCATATCTGAACAATCAGTTGTATGGGAGCTATAGGTGATAGTTACCCGATCTTTTTAATTTTCACTGTAAGTTTTCTGTTGATAATTGTTGAAAACAGTGCGGAATTTCATGTTCGTAGCTATATAAATGGAGGAGTTATAACGCAAAATTTTATATCTGAACAATCAGTTGTATGGGAGCTATAGGTTATAGTGACCCGATCTTTGTAATTTTCACTGTAAGTATTCTGTTGATAATGGGTGCAAGTATTGCAAAATTTCATGTTCGTAGCTGCATAAATGGAGAAGTTATAATGAAAAATCTCATATCTGAACAATCAGTTGTATGGGAGCTATATGTTATAGTGGTCCGATTCTTCCGGTTCCGACAAATGATTAATATATTATAAAAATACACCCACCAACCAAATTTGATCCGGATATCTCGAAAACTGAGAGACTAGATTGCATACAAACAGACAGACAGACGGACAGACGGACATGGCTAAATCAACTCAGCTCGACGTTCTGATCATATAAGTATACATTTTCATGGGTCTATCTCTTTTTGTTCTGGTACTTACAAACATCGGACCAAAGTTATAATACCATTTCATGCTCATGAAAGGTATAAAAAGTAAAACGAAAAAGTCTGCAGGTGGACATGACAAAATAACTTATGAAATGATTAGAGCACTGTCGAAGGACTCCAAGCAAAACCTTCTCATAGCACTGAACGATTCCTTCCAAAGAGGGCAAATTGAAGACCAATGGCGAATCATTAAAGTAATTCCCATCCCAAAACTGGACAAAGACCCAAATGATTACAAAAACTATAGACCTATATCCCTGATTCCCGTACTTCTCAAAATAGTCAATCTGCATACCGGAAAGGCAGATCCGCGTCAATGTGTCTAAATGAAATCCTGCACAACATAGCATATTATAAAAGTCTGGGTTTGAAAGTGGTGGCCACAGTAGTCGACATTAGTAATGCCTACAACTGTGTCCCCACCTCAGCTCTCACAAGAATTTTAGTAGAAGCTAAGGTTGAAAACAAGTACATAAACTGGATAGCCTCTTTTCTGGAGAAAAGAATCCTAAAAATGGGAAATGATTCAGTCACCATCAATGACGGCTTAAGCAGTTTTTGCATTATTAAACTTTGCGTTAAACAATTGCGTTCAACTCAACGCAGGGTTGCACGAAAAAAAAGTTGAATGGCTAAATGTTGGCTGGCGACCAACTTTGTTGAAAGCGATTAGTTGAAAGGCCATTCAACCAAAAGTTGAATGCAAAGTTGAACAATGCAAACACCTTTTTATGGCGAATATTTTGATATTTTTTCATATTTTGATATTTTTAGCCATTCAACTTTTTTTTCGTGCAACCCTGCGCTGAGTTGAACGCAAATGTTTAACGCAAAGTTGAAAAATGCAAACACACTTTTACCACAAGGCAGTTGTCTCTCTCCACTCCTCTTCAATCTGTCCCTGCAAAAATCGTTGGATCATGTAGTCTATCATGAACTAAAAATACAAGATCACGTAAGAACGCGACGTTGTATTTGTAACTGGTTTTGAGAAAAAAGTTTGCGTAAGCGGGTTCGTCAGCTGAGCGTTTGTTTACATCACAAGCACCACTATTTCACACTTTTATTCAAGTAAAGAAGAGTTAATCCAATATGACAACACATTTTAAAGCATTTTGTTGCATCATTTTACCTAAATTGTGCGTTTAAAGTGGCTGACAATAATTTTGGCTCATTTTGGTTTTCGTTGTTTTCTTTGCTTTGTTTACTTTTCGCTCGTTTTCCAGTGAAACAAGATGGCGTAGAACCCGCTCAAAAAATCCACTTTTTTCACTCTCTTGTTCTTACGTGATCTTGTGTCTTTCGTTCATGGTAGTCTATTTGTGGTAAATTGGAGTACTTACAAAAGTGTTCTTCTG
>NW_023466853.1:0-7141 GCF_013731165.1 Rhagoletis pomonella
AACTTCTATAAAGCCTCGTTAGATTTTTGATAGCAGTTCTCCAGTTCCAACTGGTGAATCTGTCTCCTGGGCTCGCTACCATAACGTCTTTGTTCCATTCACAGTCGGAAATAGTCTGCAAGATTTCCGCTGCAGATCCTTTTAATGCAGCAGATGTATCCTCCATGCTCCACTTGTTTGCAGTTCTCGAAGCTTGGAGCTTATTACCCATCTACGTTGGCCTCGACTTTGTCCTGTTACCCCTTAACTTTTGCATTGATTCTTACTTGTCTCTCTTTAATTGGAAACTGACAACTAGAGCCGGGATACGGACGCAGTATTACCGTTAAAAATATTTAGCTTAACCCTATTAACCATTCCTTTGTTTTGCTACGTAAATCAATTTTGGGGTTCATATACACCCCCACTCACTTCTATATCGAAACCAAATATAATAGTTTGTAGTGGGGTTGCTTGCCCCGACTGGGTTCTAGCATTAAAAGTGAAAACTTAACCCTCAAATGCCTTATTTTTCTCCATTACTCTATGCCTGAAAGCCAAGTTGCACATGCTATTGCAGGTGGCATTGTCAAAAGCATCCACTACATCTACAAAAATGCAAAAGACGAAATATGTATTTCTTATTGATAGCTTTGCTAATTCCCATAACCAGAATTTGCGGAGCCGTTTCGCAAGGTTTTCCCACTTAATCTGCATTATTTTTATGTATCTTCACATTATCTACGTCATATAGTCTCTTCTACTAAATGAAACATTCGCATGAACACACGTATTTAAGTAAAATACAAATGCACCCTGGAGTGAAAAGCTGAACCAGTATGCACAAATTCCAGTTCATGAACTATTATTTAACTGCCCATCTCCACAGGACTTTGCTCTGTCGACCATTGCCACTGTTGCAGCGCCGCGAGCAAAATTGGATACTTATGCTTTTCCCGGGGGAAGAATAGGCAGTATATCCGGTCAACTGGTACGATGCTACTAGTATTTCTACTGGTAGCGTGCTGATGCAAGAGCGGACAGTTGACATCTCCTATGATACAGCCATGTTGAAAATACCAGTCGCTAAAATTGAAAAATGACACAACGTGAACTAGTTGGGCTGAAACGCAAACTGGTAACATTCTGGTTCACAACTGGTAGCTTTCCCTGCAGGGCATGCATTTATACCACTTACCATCAGTTTGTTGACCGCATTCATTTTACCTAGGCAATGCAACAATTTCCTTTCTGCTACCACACACATACATATGTTGGTACACCTGCACACAACAACTTGCACACTCAAACACCACTCAGCGACTGCCTTTGACTTTGTATTCACCTATGTATGTGCACATTCTCCCTTTGCTTGCCACACATATTTATGAGCGGGTGACTGGAGCAGAAAACCACGGCGTCAACAGTTGGCGTCACTGTTGACAGTTGTAGTGTTGCTGCTTTTGTTTAATGCTCCACTACGTGTACATGTACACATAATTCACATACAGAAGTACCCTGCAGGAAATGTATCCAACTATAAGCTAACTTTAAGTTGATTAGGAAGGAGCTAAAAGTCACTTATTAGCTGTATATTTTCTTTGACGAAAGCTAACTATATTTCTATGGTGATGGCCGCGAAATAGTCAAGGGTGGTTACCTCTGCATTAGATGTAACTAACTTGTAACTAACTACTTTTGGACATAAAATATCAATAGAAAAGACAAGATATTTTTTTATTTTTTATTTTTATTTTATTTATTTTATTACATTTCATATTTGTTTACATATTCTGCTGTAGGTGATCCCATATTCGAACTCCGCCAGACATAACTTCTAAATGATAATATAAATTTTCGATCTTCCTTTTATTTTTCCTCAATTCGAAAAAGTATTTGCGAGGTGCAGGATATTTAAATAGAAACGCGTTTAAATAAAACAATCTCCTTAATTAATCCTTTATTACTTGTCTACTAGTCTCAAGTTAGCTTTCTGTAGCTAACTACCAGTTATATATTTTATAGAAATCCTGACAAAAAAGCTAATTACAAGTGGGTTATTTTTTATCAATTGATAATTTTTTCTGCAAGGTATGTACAAGTACAAAGCATACATACATATAAATACATACATATATGTATGTATAACCATATTAACGTTCGTTGCTCGCAGCAAAGGGGCTGCAGCAGGTGACGAAGTGACACAAACGAACAAACACATAAACACACACACACACACTTGATCGACTAAATGCCCTGCAGTAAAATTTAGAAACAGTCTGTTAAAGCGCTAGTTCCCCCCTATTCATTTCAGAACTATCTCTGAACTAGTGGAAAACGGCTGCAGGGACAATTTAAACTTTTGGTGTGCTAGTTGCGCTTTGTTGAGAAGTAAATGCCCAAATTTTTACTTCTCGTACAATACTAAAATAGACCTCTGACTTAACACCGCTGGTCGCGAGTTCAAATTTCGGTGGAGGCAGTTAAGATTTTCAGATTTAATAAATTGAAATTGTTGATTCCGCTTAAAAATCGAAGGGAAAATGATCGAATTTAATATAAATAACATAAAAGAATAAAAAAATTAAATAAAATGCAATCTGTAAAAGATCAGAAAAAATTAAAAAATTGAATAATCAAAATTTTTTCATAAAAAACTTATTGTCGCAGATCTGTCCAAAATGGAAACAGTTCAGAAAAGAAAAAAATATCCAGTAATCTATTTAGTTTAAAAATTTTTTCTCATAAAAATCTTATTGTCCCAGAACTTTCGAAAGTAGAACCAGTTCAGAACTAGTTCGAAAGTTCTGCAGAGGTGGCAATTTCCACTTCGTAGGACATCGCCATGTAAAAAGAGACAGTTGAAAGCATTGCGTTGGGATACATCGAGAACCAGTACCGCCTCTTAAAGGGCTAGTTTTGCGCTAGTTCTGAACCAGCGCGATTTACTGAAGGGTGGTTGTGCATTCCCGTATTTCATATTTCTTCTCTCATATGTACGCGCATTTGCAGCTCCATTTGTGGCTTGCAATTATGGCCGGGAAATGCGCAGGTGTTGCAAGTGTGTGTGCGGATTTGTTGAAAGTTGAGCGGCTCTTTTTCCAAACCGCAACTCTTGAGTTTTCTTTACGTTTCCTCGTTAGTCGCAGGAATTATGTGCAATTATTTTATTCTGCAATAGTTTAAAAAAAATTTTTAAGAGAATTTTTGCTCCTTAAGCGCACTTTAAATGAGATGTTTCGTGTTAATGTGCGCGTGTGTGTGTGTTATTGTATATAGATTATATCAGAGCATACCCTTATGTGGCACAACATTAATAGAAATAAAATGATTTGATAACATATACATATATTCAATGTAAAGTCCTAGTATTTTGTTTGATATTTGCTTGTTATATAGTGTTTATCATCACATATTGACAAGATTTGACTATTTCGTCACTACACACGAATAAAGGCGCACTAGTGTTTTGACGGCGAAAAAAGGCGCGTAAAAAAATTTTGCGAAAAAAGATGCTTATGAAAAACTTCGGCGAAGTATGTTAAGAGTCTTTGACGCTAAAGTTTTTTATGTGTCTTTTTCCGCCGTCAACTTTTGAGCTCGCGCCTTTATTCGTGTCTACATAGTGACGATTTATTTTAATATTTTTGGATTGTTATAAGGCCAAAAAATATTTAATGCATTGCATTGTAGTAAAATTAAGTGCAATTTGGAAGTAGCTGGGACTCGTTGTTGATTTTGGACAATTTTTTGGGTTGGTGGACGATATCAATCATTTGCTTTAATCTAATCTAGTTAAACAGCCCGACATTTTTAAGAAATTTTGTTGATTTGTTTGTTATGTTGCACAAAGATTGAGACTAAGCTTTAAACGGTTTTTGTTAAAGAATAAAATATATTTTTATAAAATGATAAAATAAATAGTTAACTCTTGTCAATATGTGAGTCTCGTCAATATGTGAGGGATGTTAAGTATTTAAAATACAAATACAAAATACGAAATACATCTTTACATTTTGTATTTAAATACTTTTTGACAAGAGTATTTTGTATTTGTATTTTAAATACTCTTTTATGCAATTAAAAGTTTTAGTATAATCTTTCTTTTTTTTTTGTTTCGGGGGAACCCTATAATTGCTTTTAACTAGTTTTTATTATGTAACATTTATTAACTGGATTAGGAGAAGCGATTTTTTTAAAAATTGCTAATTTTTTTCAGTTTTCACTAAAAATTTTAATAAAAACAACAAAAGTTCTAAAATCGGGCTCAACTGATCTTTTGCAAATTTTATTAGCTTTCATTAAAAACAAAAACAATAATAATAAAAATGAGTGAAAAATGAAAGCTCCAGTGAATTTTGAACACTAAATGCCAATTTTGAAGCACTGTGCGCTGGTTGGAAACTTACTCATTCTACTTTCTTCAGTTGTTCATTTGTCCATTGCTTTTGACGCGTAATAAAAAGGGAATAACAAACCTCCACAATGTGCAATCTTGCATACAGAAGTATTCATAATCGTCACCTTAAACGCAAAAAGTCGATGCTAACAAGCTTGTGGTTTACATGAAACGATGTGGGGAATTATAATTTAATGAAATACTTCGTAATCAATCAAAAAGTGAATTTTTGTAAGTTCCACATGAGTAAGAAGCGCCAATCTATTCTTTCCACTGCAGCAACCCGAGGTGCCTTTTAACCTAACAGCGACCGCACCTCGGAAGAAAATGACGAGACTTCCGAGTTTACGTATTTGAGCCACTAAAAAGCCTATCCTGTTATTGTTGTTGTAGCGGCTACCAAACCCCGCTCGGATCGTCTTGTCCATCAACGTTGTCGTCAAGCTAAAGAGGGCCCAGGAATTGTGGAATTTCCACTGGGTCTGTCCATAGGGATAGAGGCGTTATCTGGGTGGGGTTTTGGATGCATGCGAGGAGGTGCCGTGAATAATTTGGCGACTCTCTGTATGCCGGGCACTTACTCATGTAGGATTTTAGCCTACCAGTAGCCAGAGCCAAGTTGGGGTATTGTCTCCCGAGGCAGACAAAGTTCTTTCCGGTCTACATCGGTTGATTGGTTCCCAAAATGACATTCACAGATCGCGAGTCCATACTGACTCCCTTTGAATGCCGTTTATGGCTTGTCGGTATGCAGTCGGGCCCAGAGGTGGTTCTATGAATCTCTAGCCTTCGTCCGTCATTACGTATAGATGCCTTCTGACGTGCCTTGTCGAGGGCTCTTCTGCACGCACTTGTCTGTTCGGGTGCGCACGTCTGTGGCACCCTACTAAGATCATTGTGTTATGCTCCTTGATAGGCGTCATCAGAAGGCATCCAGTGGCGGTCCGGAGTGCCATGTTTGGGCATATATGTAGCTTCTTCCACTGCGTCCGGCTAGTCCCCGGCGACCACACTGCCGCTGCATAGCTAGGACCGGCCGGCCAATTCCCTTGTATGTTGTCAACATCGTTTCTTTGTCTTTGCCCCAGGGGATGCAGGCTAGCAACTTCAGCACCTTGTTACGGCTCTGTACTCGATTGACAACTGCGGTTGTATGCGGCGAGAAGGAGAGCTAGCTGTCGAAGGTAGCTCCGAGTATTTTCGGGTTATTCACCGTCAGAATTGATTCGCCATCAACGTTAATTCCCAGCTCCAGTCTGACCTCCTTCGTACAGGTTATAAAGAAGGTTGCTGAGAGTTTCGTAGTGGAGAGGGTTAGGCTCCTAGCAGTGAAGAAGAGATCCAACGCTACAAGGGCTTTTCTCTCACACCTAGTATTGTGCAGGAGTGGCAAGACCTCAATTGTCTATGCTACCGAAGAAAGGAAAGTTATCGGACGATAAGACGCCTCCGTTTGGTTCGACGATTTCGCGGGTTCTGCTGATCAGAAACGGCGGCGTAAAGCTGTAGGTCTCTTCATTTCTGTGCGAACAGCAGAGTAATGGATGTAAGGGCAGAAACACTTATCAAAATGTGTATGCGTCAAATACTAAATTTTTCCATTTTGAAACTGTGCCTCGCTTACAATAAAAGCTCCCAAAATAAGTTTTCCCTACTACATGCATCTGGTAGTAAATACTCCTTGGCAACTAGTACATAAAATGTACGGAGTAAAATAAGTGATGCGATCCGTTCCCGCCCTTTCCTTTAATACCACCTTACTTTTGCTGGGTGTATGGCAAACTTTTCTTTCTGTGCACTTAACTATGCCTTTGAGTGCATTTAATCACACTTGTTGAGCGCGCTCTTGCCATTTCGTACATAATTTATTCTAACTGCGATTTTCCGCAGGGATGCAAAAGCTTTGCGCCATTACTTACCTACTCACATATTTGCTTAAATATGCATGTACATACTTAGCCATCTTTTGGTTGTCTGTTGTGGAACGCAAAGAGATTCACTGTGGCACTGTGTTTAGTTGGTTGGTTGATGCAGTGTGGCAGCTGCCAAAAATGTCATACTACTCGTACCACTACAGCTTGCCTATTTCTGTGCGCACTCTGTCTCGCCCATTGTGTGTATGTACCTACTTGTTTTGTTATGCTGCTTGTTGTCTTTTGAACGCTATCAAGAGGCGGAAAATCTACACGCAGATTAAAAAACTTTAAGTCCACGTTAAGTCGTGCAACGAAAGTCGAAATGAATTTCACAAAAGTTAAGTACTTTAACCAACCGACCGACTAACGAAACAATATTTCAACATGCTCATGATTTACTTGGTCTCAAGAGTTAACTTTTGGCTTTTTTATAGTTTATTTCCCTAAGTTGTCTTTGGTTTTTTGTATGCGGTATAGCTGCCTGCTGCCAAAAATGCGGCACACAAAGGTTCACAACATAATTTATTTATAAAAACTTTCTGTCAATACAAAAGGAAGGAAATAGAAAAACTTATTGAGCGAATAAAAACTCTTAGCACTCGGGTACTGTAGCAACTTTGTTCTGAGCTCTGAGCTCTGAGCTCTGAACTCTGAACTCTCTCTCCTCTTTTCGGCTAGCCGCCAGCCGCCGTACTCTGCTCGCAACTGAGTCAACGTCGAAGTCACACGTATGCCGGCACTTTCGAACACTTCAACTTCCGTTTTAGCCTCGTTAGCGCCAATGTTATTTTATTTTTATTTTTTTTTTTAGATTTTATGTGTTTCACTTTGTATGCACAGCAGCTCT
>NW_023466854.1:0-7141 GCF_013731165.1 Rhagoletis pomonella
CGGCCGAATCGATGTTTTGGCCGGATGAGTGGTTACCTGTGTTAACTACTCCCCCTCTTGAAGAGAAAGCGTCCGCGGTTTCGTTTATGACATTCTTCAGTACTACCATATTTCTTTGCCGTCTCCTCAGAAATATTGTTATGCTTGTAGCTATGGCTAATAGAATTAAGAGTAGTGCGCTTCCTGATTGTATTTGGCGAGTATCAATAAGATTCCGTAGGTGTGTTATGTGCTTAAGGTTTTTCATATTAATTCTTTGTAAGTATGGGATTGATAATGACTCGATATGTTCGGTGAAGTTAACGTGCTGTGTGGGTACCGCTTCGGGATGTGAACGCATTACTTCATTCCAGTTGTTGTAAGTTGTGGTGTTTATTGTAATATCACCTTTGAATGTTATCAAAAAAGTTCCTCTAGCCAATCTTGTCGAATTTTCGTTTTGTATTATCGCTGGCTGGTCATTGATTAAAATTATGCCGTCGTCGATCTCCTCAATGGTGGGCACGTGGTCGGCAGATTTGGTTTTGCATTCTGCGGAATGTTGGTTAAGTAGTTGTCGTACACAGGGACTTTCTTTCAAGGGTCGGCAGAAGTTTGCTGTTATGGCTTCTCTACAATTATAAAGGGGGATGTATTCTCCGTTGCATTCAGCTATAACACTTGTTTCCAAAGAAATAATTCTTCCCTTTTGGATAACGGGCAGTAACTTTACATTATTACAAATCCTAGCTATTTTTGGGTATTTAATAATGAAATAAATAAGCTGCGTATTTTGAAATATCTTAAATTTAGAAACAGAAAGTATGTCAGTTATACTGGTATTTGTAGAGAGCTCAGCAGCTAATATATTATTTATTTCCAAGCCATTAAGCAGAATGGGGTTAATAACATTTACTTTTCCCAGAGCTACTGATGTTATAATGGTTTCTAACTCCATTATCACTGCTCTATTTCTAGTACTGACTAAAGAAAAGAGATTTCCCGTGTCGATCTGCGTTCGTTTTGCCTGTGCTAAAAGTTTATTAACTGTAACTGTCAGTTCGTTAATTTTTCCTTGTGTAACTGAATTAATCACTGCCTGCTGTTCATTTGCTTCTATTAAGGCTTCGGCTCTGGTCTGAATTGTTTGGAAGTCATCAAAGTCTGGGGTGCCGGTTATGTACTTTAATGCAGTACCCAGAATATTAATGCCTCTGGCATGTCGGTGATGTATTCTGACCGCGTCTAGTAGTTTTAGTATTTCGTTAGCGTCGTTTCGGATGAGTTGCCTGGCGTGGGAAAGTGGAAATAGCTCTAATATTGTGTCCGTCTCCTCCGCTATCGCTTCGAATTCTGTCAAGTTTGTCTTGTGGAGTAGGAAGTCATAGTCTTCGTGGAGGATCACTTTCCCTGTTGTTATTGGGATGTAGTTGGAGCTGGTATAATTGAATATCCTCGCATTGGCCCAATGATATATCGTCAAGAGCAAAGTTACCCTAGGGAGGAAGGAAAAATCTCAGTGTTTTAAGTTGGTTTTGTGAACTTTACGTCCGTCGATTAGAACAAAGGTGCTTAAATCGCTCTGGACTATTTTTTCGGTGTAAAGTTTAGTGAATTTGTTTCCTATTCTCCTATTCGTCTTCACAAAAACCTTTTCCCCTGGCTTATATTGTCTTGTTTGTCTCTTTATATTGTGTCTTTTTAAGTCATTTTGTTGGGTTTGTATAAGTCTATTCTTTATTTCGTTAACCAGTTCGTCTGGCGCTGCATGGATGATATCTATAGGTTTCCTGTTTGTCACGGAATGGACAGTGCGGTTGTACTTAGCCGTTGCTAGCAGAATTAATTCGGCCGTGTCGGATATGCAAGTCTCGAGCTTTTGGCAGCGTGCAATTTCCGTAAGTGTACTGTGGAACCTCTCCACTTGGCCGTTCGTCGTACTGTGAGCCGGTGGCGTGGTGTAGATCGTGACGCCGAAGTGGTTTTTTAGGATTGCTCTAATAGTTTCTGAATTCAGTGACCTCTCATTATCGCAAACCAGAAATTTGGTGTTTTTGTAAAAGTTGAGGAGTTCGTAGATTGGTTCCTTAATATCCACTATGGCTCTGGATTTTATTGGAAAAACCATTGCAAATTTTGAGAATTTATCTATTGTTGTGAGAAAATGTGTTTTGTCTGTTGAATAAATGTCGACGTGAAGGATCTCTCCCGGGTATGAAGGTATGGGGGTTGATCCTATTTCGGGGTTGGGGGGGCGTCGTTGGTATTTTGCTTCGTGACATATTTTGCAATTTGATATTATTTCTTTTAGGGTTTTCCTTAAGTCAGGGAAGAAGTAATTTTCTAGGACTTGCTGTTCATTTTCGCGACAGGATCTATGTGCACGGTTATGTTCGGTTTGGAGGATTTCTCTTTGGTCCTCCTTATTAAAAACGTCGATAACCTGTTTTGTAGTGTGGCGGAACTTTACCCCTGGAAAGGATGTGGTAAGTTCGTTTTGGATCAGTGCCAAAGTAGGGAGTTCGCATAGCAATCCGTTAACAACATTCGGATTAACACACTGTTTTAAAGATCTCATTAGGTCACCTAAGTTATTAAAACCTATTTTATGCCTAACTCGTGTCCTAAAAATAATAGTCGTGCTAACTGGTAATGTCTTTCCTTCTTCCAGAATAATTTGGGTTTGGAAGCAGTTAATCGGGTTTTTTACCGTGGGTATCGTTTGAGTCAGTGACAACTCACTGTTAGCGACCATGCTTTCCGAGTCTAGCTCGTGGCCTAGTGTGTTTATATGTTGCCGTGAGAGCGCATCAGCAACAAAATTTTCCTTGCCCGGTTTGTAATGGAACGTTGGTGAATATTCCTCCACAAAAGCGCGCCACCTTTTCATCTTTGCATTTGGGTTTTTGTCAGATAAAGCGAAGGTGAGCGGCTGATGGTCCGTAAAGATGTTCAGGTGTTTTACGCCGTACAAATAATTGCGAAGTTTTTGTAGTGCCCATACTATTGCCAAGAGTTCCCTTTCATTGGTTGCATAGATCTCTTCTGCTGGAGAAAGGGTTCTTGAGATCATTGTGATAGGTCTGCCGTTTTGGGATAAAACGGCGCCTATGGCGTGTGAAGAAGCGTCCGTTGTTAAGTCAAATGGTTGTTTGTAGTCGGGATAAAGGAGTAGTACATCCTCTGATGCAAGAATGTTTTTCACTTTATTAAACGCGTTGAGTGCTTCTTCGTCTAAGTTTATTTCTATTTTCCGAGATTGGTTAGTGCCAATGTTCCCATTTTCCCCACGTAGGTATTTTGTTAGGGGTTTGGTAATCGAAGCGTAGTCTTTTACAAACCGTCTGTAATAGCCAGCTAATCCCAAAAACGATCGTAAAGCTCTGAGTGATTTGGGAGTAGCAAAGTCCAAAATGTCCTTGACTTTATCGGGGCATGTCCTTATACCCCTTTTGGATACTGTAAAGCCTAGAAACTCGACACTTTCCTGAAAGAATTTAGACTTGTCGGCGGACACTCGCATATTAGCAGAGTAGAGTTTGTTTAATACTTGGTCGATGTCCTTTAGGTGTTGCTCAGCGCTTTCTGAAAAAATTATGACATCATCTACATAGACGTGGCATATTTTTCCGATTTCTGCCCTAAGTACATCGTCAATGGCCCTCTGGAAAATACTGGGCGCATTTTTTAGGCCAAAGGGAAGTCTACAGAATTCGAACTTCCCGTTATTGACCGAAAATGCAGTTTTTTCTCGATCTTTCTCAGCTAGTTTAATCTGGTGAAAACCAGACTTAAGGTCTATCGTGGAGAAAAAGTTAGCGTTTCCCATGTTTGCCAAAATTACAGACGTGTCGAGTATCGGATACTTGTCACTCACTGTTTTTAAGTTTAGTTTCCTAAAGTCAATTACGCGTCGTGACTTTCTATTACCATCTTCATCGACGCCCTTCTTACTTACTACCCAAATTGGATTATTGTAAGGAGAACGGGATGGTCTTATTATACCGTCTTGTAACAAATTCGTTATTTCTTTATTGACGAATTCGGCTGATGCCATGGGATATGGGTAGCTCCTAGAGTAAACGGGAAGATCGTCGGTGGTCCTTATTGTTCCTACAATGTCGGTGTTATATGGTAGTGCTTCATTAAGGTCCGCGAAGACTCTAGCGTGCCGCTTCAACAATGCAGGAATACTTAAATCGTTATTTGGCGTTTCAACATCCGTTTCTATTAGTTTATTAACGTCAGGACAATCGTGACATAAAAGCTTTTCTTGTCCACCGTTGTAACTTAAAAGTCCACTCATCAAATCTATTTTACCGTTCACTTCTTTGAGTAGGTCGAAACCTATAATACCGTCAAAGGTGTTAAGACTGGGTAGGATGAAGAAGCTGGTGTTTCTATTAAAAATGTTTATGGTACAGTATTTGTCAATCCTAGTGGTGCCATGGATTGATTTCACCGTAAAGGCGTGACTTACGGGTTTGATTCCCCTTAAGTCTTTGAGCGGTTTTACGTAGCTCTTTGTGGCACCGGTGTCGATAAAGAATTTTATGCCCCGATTGTCCGCTCGACATAGGGCAAGAGGGATTTCGACCTAAAAAATTCACGTCGTCCTTGGGTTCATCTTGACACTCGACTGGGTTCCACCCTTCATTATGGTAGTAATTGTAATATAGAGCATCATTACCATATTCTTCCTCGAGTTCGTCGTGTTCTTGGACAAGGTTGTTTATTCGTTGTACCTTTTGTATTGGCTGTTGATCACTCCCGTGTGATCTTTTTTCTGGTCGTGGTGCTACCTGTCCAATAGTCTGGTTGGTGGTGTTTCGGATGGGCAGGCCACTTGGTGTGCCAGCATATGGACGAGATGTTCCTGGATAGGTTCCTAGGCGGTTCCTCTCGTCGTTACCATTTATTGGTTGGGGTCTGGTTTGTCTGAACCTGGAGAGTGATGGGTCTATGTCCATTGGTACAGGCGTTTGTGTCTGGGTCTGTCGCTGTTGGTCAGGTTGTACTCTGCGGTACTGTGGTGAATATGGGTAGTGACTGGGGCTTTGAATTGCTTGCCTATTAAAGGAATGGGCGAACATGGATCTTGCCTGGTTTGCCTCAAGTTCTTGTGCTAACGCTAATGCAGAAGGGAGGTCACTAGGCCTGGAAGAAAACAATATGTCACATAAAGGACGATTGAGTCCAGAGATAAAAACACGAAGAGCATCTTCGCGATACTTATTGTTGAGTGATTCTATTAGGGTGTCATTTCCACCATGGGTCATAATGGTTTTGTTAATTATGAGGGTGAGCTTCCTTTCAACCTCATCGTAGAATCCTACTACTGATAGTTTACCCTGTCTCAAGGTGGAGAGTTCCTGTTCTATCAAATGTATGGGCCTCTTATCGGCGTAGGCGAAATCTAGCCGTGAAATAATTGCTTGGAAATTTAAAACGGTGTTGAAGGATGATAGAACACCGTCTGCTGCCCCTACCACCTTATTCCTGATAATGCCTACGGCTTGGTAGTGCTTAGAGCTACCTTGAAATCTCTCAAAAACCTTATAGGCAGTATGCGCAGCTTGTCTCCAGGATACATAGCGTGTAGGGTCGCCTTTGAATTCTGGCATGGTTTTTACCAGATCTAAGGATTCGTCACATGCTATGTTTGGTTCGATTGTGACTGGTTCATATTGAACGACCTGAGTTGGGGTTTCAATCCTAGCTAGCCTGCTTGTCAACTCATTTATGCGGGCCTGGAATTCCTGTCTGGAATTCTCCGTTGCAGTACGGATTGCAGTATTAAGAAGGACCTGGACAGTTTGGGAGTCCATCGTTTAGGGAAATCTCAAATTCAAGTACTATCTTTATTAATTTTTACTTCTCAAATTCAAGTATTACCCTTGTTTATTAATTGATTGAATTTTAAATTTTAAGTTTTATTTGGAGTCTGAACGTTTAACTTTTTATAAATTACACTTTATAACTTCATATAAATTCTAAAAATGGCTGCTGAGTTCTCTACTTACATGAATATTCCCATTCTTATGCTAATTGCTTAGTATTCTTCTTCGGTGGATGATTGTTGAATTTGGGTGTGATTTATCTAGTATTCTTCTTCGGTGGATGATTGTTGAATTTGGGTGTGATTTATCTTCCCTCGTGGGCAACGCCTCGGCGTGGCGTGCAAAGCCTTATATATTTTTACTGAGTTTATTTTGAAGTTTTTTCTTACTTTGGTGCTTTTGTATTTTCACCTGATGATGGTTTTATTTGTATTGCGATACTTCTATGGTGGCACTTAGTCTTTTATTTAATTTTCCTGGTTTATTTTAGCACTTCTATAGTGGTACTTAGTCTCAAAGTTTTTATTAAAAAATTTTTTGATTTATTGTAGCACTTCTATGGTGGTACTTAGTCTCAAAGTTTTTTTTAAAAATTTTTTGATTTATTGTAGCACTTCTATGGTGGCACTTAGTCTCACAGTTTTTTTTTTTTAATTTTTTGATTTATTGTAGCACTTCTATGGTGATAATTTATTTATTGTAGCACTTCTATGGTGATACTTAATCTCAGAGTTTTTATTAAAATTTTTTTAAATTTTTAGGATGTGGGTCCGAACCCACGGCCAAAACTCGCGCGTCCTTTACAAGGATTTTCTTAGCTTGGCCCCACGTTGGGCGCCAGTAAGGATTAACCACTTAGTTGGATTAATATTCTTTATTTCCCTTGGATTACCAAGGGCAGCCGGTCTCAGCGGATGAGTTGAAATAACTGAATTACATTAAAGCGACGCTAGCGTCTAAATACCTACACTCTTGCCCTAACGCACGTTATTAGCCGCGTGACTTCTTCACTTGCAATTGTTGGGCCAGTTCCGCTTATTGTCTTGTATTTGTTTTGTTGTTGCCACGCGCAAGACTATAAGTGTCTCGTCGGCAGAATGGCCGTATGAGTTAGTAAAGCAGTATTGAACTTTTTGCTTGTTGTTATGTGCAAAGCTATAGACGCGCCGTCAGCGATTCAGTGGGAGCGGTGTTTTGGCCGGATGCGTTATTAAAGTAGTATTGAACTTTTGCTTGTTGTTACGTGCAAAGCTGTAGACCTGTCGTCAGCAAATTCGGCCGAATCGATGTTTTGGCCGGATGAGTGGTTACCTGTGTTAACT
>NW_023466855.1:0-7139 GCF_013731165.1 Rhagoletis pomonella
GTGTCAAATTTCAGGATGTCAGCATAAGCAGTTCCAGAGATAAGCGACAGCCGGTTCTACGTACCGGAATGACTCGGGTTTCACCCGACCAAGGGCTGTTGTTTCGGCGATCTAACCCCGTTTAGGTCGGCGAAGTATCTCAGAAGTTGTCCGTCCATAGGGCAACATTCACTACGCATTCTCCTACTCAGGGCTGGCATCGAGTCAAACCCTGGGCCAGAAATATACACCTGCTGTGTATGCCGAAGACGTTTACACCACAACTCCACCTCAGTCAAGTGTAATGCCTGCGAGGGGTGGAGTCACCTCAGGGTCTGCTCGGGACTACGGACACACAGACAGTGGACCACGTCGTACGTGGCCCTCTGTTGCTCAAATAGAGCAGCCTCCACGGCAACCCATAGTCCGCCCGTGCAGCCCCACACACTCACACAGCAACCACACACAGTCGCCACAACACAACAACATACCACAGCCACCACAGACCACATAACACACACAACCGCACCACCACCCACACGCCGCCGCCAACAACTCTTGGTTCCCCCTACAATCTGCACGGTATGTCAGACCAGAATATTCCGTAATGTGACATCAGTCAAGTGCAACACCTGCCTTGGCTGGTGCCACTTTAGGGCATGTTCAGGTCTGCGCACCACGCGAGATTGGACGGGGAACTTCGAGGGCCCGTGTTGCGCTGCCCGGTCGCTGGCATCAATTGCGACGCCCCCCAATACCACCACAGGGAGGCAATCACCCCAGCAGCACACACGGCCAACGGCGGCAAGAACTTACACCTCACTCACACCCCACATCACAACACGTCTCCCGAATCACATGAAGCTCCTCCAATTCAACTGTAACGGGCTACAGAGCAAGATTGAGGAGATAACCGCCTTTATGTGTCGGCATGGTATATTAATAGCTGCGGTCCAAGAGACGAAGTTGCACAGCAATTCAACTTTGTTGAATTGTGCCGGGTACAACGTGCACCGTCGAGATCGCGAGCGAGATAATGGTGGTGGCTTAGCGTTCATCACGCACCACACCGTGCAGTATCGTCTTATCGAAGCAGACATCGACCGCAGGGATACCACCCTAGAATGTCAGGGCATCGCTATCCGGTCAGGCGATGTCGAGCTCGAAATATTTAATATATACATACCCCCTGTCACCTGCTGCCCGGCAGGATATCACCCTGATATAGGTGCGCTCCTCAGAGGTGAAAACCGTATGGTAGTAGGTGACTTTAATGCGCACCACGATCTTTGGCACTCAAGCCTGTCAAACGATCGTAGGGGAACAGACTTGGCTGAGCAGATAGACGACTCGACATTCTGCACAATGAACGACGACGCACCCACCAGGATTATGGGTAACTGCAGTAGCTCGCCAGACATCACAATAGTCAGCGCTGGTCTGATAAACAGCATAACGTGGCGACCTATGCTGACTCTAGCATCAGACCATCTACCCATAGTCATCTCGATTGATAAACCAACCGACTTTGCCTCCGCCAAACACCGGACCTATGTCAACTTTTCTAAAGCTGACTGGAAAGGTTACGCGGAGTTTACTGAAAACACCTTCACATCGCTCCCCACACCAACCGACGTCCACCTCGGTGAACGTAAGTTCCGCAGGGCTATCACTGCTGCTGCAGCCCGCTTCATACCGGCAGGGTGCATATCGGACCCACGTCCAAACTTCCCTGCCGAAGCGGCTGTTTTAGCAAATGAGCGTGATAGCCTTCGTCAGGCCGATCCCGGAGATCCCCGTATCAGGGATCTCAACGCGGAGATTCGGCAACTTGTAAACGTACATAAGCGGAAGAAGTGGGAGGAGCATCTGAAGACTTGCAACTTCACCTCTGGTGTGAGCAAGCTTTGGTCAACCGTGAGGTCATTGTCTAATCCGACGAAGCACGACGACAGAGTCGAAATTTCCTTCGGCGACCATGCTTCGTCGGACCCGGAGCGATGCGTGAGCTATTTTAGCCGGCAGTTCATACTGCATCCTCCGGTGGACAAAGCCAAGCGTCGAGTGACCAGAAGGCTGCACAAACTGCCAACAAATTGTGCCCCCCTTGCTTTCACTTGCGGTGAAGTTCGGGTGGCCATCGGGAAGGCGAAAGCCTCCAAAGCCATGGGTCCCGACGGTATATGCATGCTGATGCTGAAAAATTTGGGTCCTGCGGGGGTAGCGTACCTAACGGAGGTCCTCAATTTGTCAATGGCCACTCTCATCATCCCAGACATCTGGAAGGTGGGGAGAGTGGTCCCACTGCTCAAACCGGGGAAACCTGCAAACAAAGGAGATTCGTATCGTCCGATTACACTCCTTTCCCCGGTAGCGAAGACACTCGAGGCCTTGCTACTCCCGTACTTCACAAATCACCTGACCCCAGCGAAGCATCAGCATGGTTTCCGTAAAGTGCACAGCACAACAACAGCACTTAACGCCATAAACACTCAGATAACTCGTGGCCTTAACCGTAACCGTCCCTGTGAGAGAACGATTCTAGTAGCGTTGGACTTGTCAAAGGCGTTTGACACCGTCTGCCATTCCACGCTACTAGAAGATATTGAGGCCTCCTCTCTCCCACAGAGGCTCAAACGGTGGTCGGCAAATTATCTAAGTGGTCGACATTCGTCGGTAATGTTCAGAGACAAAACGAGTAAGCAGCGAAAAATATAACAGGGGGTTCCTCAGGGTGGTGTACTTTCCCCGCTACTGTTTAACTTTTATATATTTTAAAGCTCCCTCAACCACCAGAGGGAGTCTCGATTGTCTCCTATGCCGACGATTGCTCGATTATGGCGACTGGGAATGGAATTGATGACCTGTGTTCGAAAGTAAACGGCTATCTCTCCGAACTTTCTCGCTTCTTCACTGCAAAGTGTCTAGCCCTCTCCCCTACGAAATCCTCCGCGACCCTGTTCACAACCTGGACGAAGGAGGTCAGGCTACCGCTGGGGATTCACGTCGATGACACACCAATTCCGACGGTGAATAACCCCAAAATACTCGGAGTAACTTTCGACAGCCTGCTCTCCTTCTCTGCGCACTCAACCGCTATTGTCAATAAAGTACAGAGCCGCAACAAGGTCCTCAAGTCGCTAGCCGGCAGTACTTGGGGAAAGACAAAGAAACGTTGCTGGCAACATACAAGGCAATAGGCCGGCCGGTTTTGAACTACGCAGCGCCAGTGTGGTCGCCAGGGACTAGTAGGACGCAGTGGACGAAGCTACAGACAACAGAAGTACAGAACACCGCACTGAGGACAGCGACAGGATGCCTCCTACACGGCGAGGCGCAAATGCTCCCTGTAAAGGAGCACAATATAATGCTCTGCAAGCAGTTCCTGATCGGGAGCCACAGAAATGGCCATCCAAGCAGACAGCTGCTTGCAGAGGAGCCCTCGCCTAGGCACGTCAGGAGGCATCTATATGAACTGACGGACGAAGTCCAGAGGTTCATTAAGCAACCTCTGGACCCGACAGCTTACCGACAGGCCCTGAACGGCATTCACAGGGACTCAGTCTCGAGTAATGTAGACTCTAGACCTGTGAATGCCGTTCTAGGCATACCACCCCCGGACATAGACGAGACGGAGCTTCATCCTTGAACTCCTACCTGAGTAGGTTGAATGAGGATGTGCCGAATGAGTGTCCGGCATGCGGAGAGACCCCACATGACTCGAAACATCTCTTCGCATGCCCGGAAAACCCGACAACCCTAACGGCCTTGTCCCTGTGGACAAACCCCACAGAAGCTGCACGCTTCCTAGGGTTGCCGTTAGTGGAACTTGACGACAACGACTGAGATACCAACCGTCCTGGGCGGGGTTGTTGTAGCCGCTACAACAACAACAACAACCGAAAAAACAGTTCCCATCTCTGGCAATTTCATGGTTTGTACAAAATATGTGTCCACTTACCACTTTGCATTAATTTTTATTACAAAAATCCAATAATACCGTTTCTAACCATTTTTCATTACATAACAGGAGCAACGGGCGGTCAACTAATCGAGTCCTCAACTTCTATACATTGCGTCTAGGCCTAACGGCAGTATTATGTACAAATTGCATACGATTCCATACCGCCAAAAGCAAATTTAAATCGTGTCGAAAAACAGCTATGTGCTTTAAAGCGGCGCAAATGTTTATCACGGCGTAATTGGTCAAAAAAATTGATTTTTTTTTTCATAAATCAATAACATATTTCTAATATAATTTTTTTTAATACGACACTTGCAAAATATTGCCTATTGGCACCAGTAATCAGTTTTTTTGTTCTACTGAAAAGTTATTAAAAAACACATAACTGTTTTTGTTGGCGCAGCGAAGATATATTATAGTTTAGGAGTATAATGAAAAAATAAAAAAAAAAACATTATGCAAATAACATATTTATGTGGCATAAGATAAAAATAGTCAATACAAATTAAAAACTTAATATTATTTACGTATTTAGGTTAGTCCTGTTGCCACCAATATTTCAGGGATTTAAGATCTTCTAAAGCTTTAACATCTTTGGAAGGGATACTCATATCGAACCGAAGTTCGTTTTCTTCAGGTATAGAGGATTTAATAGATTTATCTGTGCCTCTGCGGTATCTGTGGTACAAAATCGGCAGAGCCTCATAATTTTGCACCAATTTGTTTTTATCAAGGTAAATAAATGCCTCTGGCGGGACAAGTCCTAGTTCCATAGAGAGGGCCATGTAGAATGGCCCATTTATGAGATTGTTCATATTGCAGTGCAGGCATCTTTGTATGTGCTTCTTTATAAGATTAATCATATGGCCCAAAACGCGGACTGTTACATTACATTTTGGCTCACACTGATTTTTAAATACCGCTGAAACTCGCGAGAATACAATTTTCGGATAATTTTTCTTCTTGCTTCTGAAAGCATAAGTATGTGGCATTATTTAATATATACAAAAATATATTGTAACTCCTGCGGTTTAGGAGTTACGAATGTTTCAACAGCGGACTGTTGCATTACAATTTTTGGAAGTACTTTTTAAAGTTGCTTTATATTATTGAAAAAGTCTGCTCTCCTAATATAATGTTTTCAAAAGTTGGTACACAGTTTCCTAGCTTTAGGATGGCATTCAAGAGCTACGTATTAATGGAACTAATAAAATTAATTTTGAGGTCAATATTTGTAAAAAATAGTCGGACTGGTACCTTACAGAAAAAGACTGTTACGTTACCTGTGCGATATACGTGTAGCGATAAGATTATAATTAGGTATTTAAATCGCTTTTAGTAGCATGAATTCAGTAGTTTTGCAATATGACAAGTAATTCAAAGAAATTAATAACATGATAATTATGAATACAGATTTAAAAGTTTCTGATGCTGTGCAGCTGTAGGTCGTTTCCGAAGAAATTTTCTGCGTAGAACTCGAACTCGATCTTAGAACTGCGCCAAGATGTTCAGTTTTTCGCGTTTAGTTTCACGAAAAACGGCGTTAATGGCTTATACTGTTTGCTCTATGCCATTTAGTACTATTCTTACCCTTCAAATGTTAGATTCGAGGACTCGGCATTTTGTAGAATAATAGTAGTACTAGAAATATAGCAGAAATAATTCCAATAGATTTTTTATTATTTAATCGGAAAATCTTCTTCTTCTTCTTTCAGCTTCTTATTTCGCTTCTTTTGAGTTCGTTCCTTTTTGAAATAATATAATTCTCGAGTTTTTTATTTTTCTACGTAATTCTTATCTTCTCAGTTTATATAAGTTAGAAAAAATAACAGTTTTAACTATGGAACAATAACACGTTGAATATCTTCCAATGTTGCTTGTAAAATGAGCCCTATCTTTAACTAAATAGGAAAAAGGGTTACCTGAAAATTAAATTAGTTCAAAAGACTGTTACGTTACAAATAGCTTTCTACCGAAAACATATTGGTAATGAAGAGTATGTTGAACTATTTTATTTTACTGTGAAATAAGTCCGAAAATGCTCGAAGAAAACTATATTTTTCCTTTTTTTTAGTTTGGTGGATTCCGCGCCAATAAACTTTTTAATATTTTGGACTGTTACATTACATTAAAAAATACTGCCGGCTTGATTTTCATATAGAAAACTAATCGCTGATTTTTTTGTCGAATACTTTTTTTTTATTAACTTCAAAATAATACAAGGCAAGTGAAGAGAGGCAAGTATAATGCAAAAAAGTGGTGGACCTTAAATATAAACTACCCTTTAGTTTCATGTTGTGCTTTTTTAATTTTCGTTTATTTAAAGGTGTCTCAAGACTAAGTGAATTTTCATGTTTTGAGAGAAGGAGATTCGTGTTAATATTGATGTTATCCGATACCTTAGAATATGTATGACCCAGATATAATCCAAAATCTGCGAAACCTGAGAAAAAAATGTTTTCCCCTTGGTTTCGTTTTCGGCGATTTGGGCCATATAATTATCTATTCTGTGAACTTTGGATATTTTATAGAGGTGCCTGTTACAATAATATTTTGTGTAATCGCTTTCTGGTATTCTGTACAGTAAGGTGCATACTCTAAGGCATTTTCGCTCAAAAATACAAATTTTTATTTAAGTTAGATGGAGATATGTTGAACCATATTGGAACGCCATATGTAATTATAGGTAGTATTAAGCATTGATACATGATTATCTTGACTCTAGACGATACGTGTCGTGAATAGAATGCATTTGTGGCCCTATTCAACTGCTTATTTACGTGATCGTTGAAGTATAGAAATTTGTCCAGGTTTTTTCCTAAATATTTCACTGTGCTCTGGACCGAAATAATTGAGTCATTTGTATTTGATTTTATTTCAAAATTTTTCCAATTTTTCCGGCCGGTTCTGAACTACGCAGCGCCAGTGTGGTCGCCTGGGACTAGTAGGACGCAGTGGACGAAGCTACAGACCGCACAAAACACCGCACTGAGGACAGCGACGGGATGCCTCCTGATGACGCCTGAACACCACCTGCACGGCGAGGCGCAAATGCTCCCGGTGAAGGAGCACAATATAATGCTCTGCAAGCAGTTCCTGATTGGGACCCACAGAAGTGGCCACCCGTGCAGACAGCTGCTTGCAGAGGTGCCCTCGCCTAGGCACGTCAGGAGGCATCTATATGAACTAACGGACG
>NW_023466856.1:0-7139 GCF_013731165.1 Rhagoletis pomonella
AGAAACATTGATAGGTAGGAGTGAATACTTGGATTTTGTAAGTTAAGAAAAGAAGAAAAGA
The DNA here is from genome assembly GCF_013731165.1 of Rhagoletis pomonella. NCBI lineage: Eukaryota > Metazoa > Arthropoda > Insecta > Diptera > Tephritidae > Rhagoletis > Rhagoletis pomonella. The sequence continues at coordinate 62 of NW_023466856.1, forward strand.
AGAAAGAAGAATTGAATTTGTGAATAAGGTTTAGTTGTAGCTGCATTTATATATATATAAATAATAGACTATGTATAGTATATGCTTAGGAGGAAATATATGGATGATGTGATCAGGATTGAACGAGAAGTAATGGCTTGCTGATTCTTTATATTGGTGTGGGTGTTGCACTGGTGCAACAGGGGGGAAATGGGGTGTCGACACTGATTGCCGTTCCTGACTTGGACATGACTTGTCAATAGACGTACGAACTAAGGTCAGGTTTAGGGGACTTTGCCAATTGTAGGAGTCACGGCAAAGTCCAAGGCTAGCAAGATCAAATATGGGGTGGGATGACTCCACCCGACTCGGACGGGCCTCTTCTATCTCCTTTATATTTCTATTCTCCCGGTTTTTCAGTGTCTTTTCTCTAACAGGCATGATGACAAATTTTGTTTATGTCAGCTGCAAGTAAGGTGGTTGGAGGTGACCCCCCCCCCAACCGACGAGCTAGCTCGCTATGCCAGCATGCCTGAATGCCAACCAACCTTACCCCAATAGCCAGCGACATAACAATGGCGCCCAACGGCAATAGCCCGAAACTCTTTTACTTAACATTTTTTATCTACTTTCTGTATATTTCTTTTTTTTACCTTTATTTCTGTACTCAAACCTATGTATATCTTCATAGTAATCTATCGTTTTCTTCCTCTTATCCTTTGTATTTCCGGACAGGCTAGGGTCACGACGGCAACGTCCCTTTGTTTCGACAAAAGCGATAAGTTCTCGACTGACGAAACGGGGGTGTGCTCATACTGCTTTTGGAGTTCCTTTTGCTAGATTCAACACTGGTTTGAGTGGTGTCCAGAAGCAGGCTTGGCACGATGGGCCAAATATATATTAGCAAACAGAAGTGATGGTGTACGCGTCCGTCTAAGCTACCGCGCATGCGGTCCAGAAATCGCGTGAGCGTGAGGTTTACGGTGGAGCGACACAAGGGGGTGGGATTAACGTGGCAACCTCATTTGGGGCAAGTGTGCTGAATGCAGATGGGCCACGCTATTATGTTCAGATAAAGGGGGATGAAGTTGACTTTGACCATGGACCGTTGACAAATGACCGAATAACTGCGACGTGCCTATGATGACCCCGCCGAGGTGCAACACCACCACCACACCAAGCTAAAAGAAAACCTTTCTTATACACAAACGCAAACATCATTAATATACATGCTAATTATCATAAACGATTATACAGGTGCTAGAAGTTGTAAGATTTGAAGCAGTGAACGCTACCACGTTGAAAAGAACGTAAGGAAGGATCCTTTCTTATAAAATTGCTATTTTTTACCTGATATATATATACACTGAAAAAAAAACGTTATTTACAATTTTCCCCTTATTTTAAATCTCGTTCTAGAATCATTTTCCTTATATTTATTGCTAAGTAAAATTGAATTATATTTTTTTATATTTTGTTATTGAATTTTGATTTACTTTTTTGCCGTATTACTGGTAAGAGAAGTCTGGTTTATCCGCAATACGAGGTATTCACAACTTGAACTAAACGCTGGTGAACCTTTGTATTGCACACATGCCTTAATTTTAAGCGTGAAATAATGTATTTATAGTTAAAAATTGGAGTTGGGTTAGAAGGCTCAGCAAACATTGTTGACGTTTTTTTACGTAGGGAGTAAAGTAGTCCGAAAAGTTTGTGTGTTTGAAAGGAATTTTGACTAACCAGGTTCCTCGTAAGCCGAAGCTAAGCGTGGAATATTTCTTTTTTATGAGTGATTCTGAGTGTATGGAGGGAGAGCCTGAGGAATAGTAGCTGGTGGATTAGGGCTTTTGAATTCTGATAGGCCAGTAACACGTAGCATCACTAGGGCGCTTGAGAACCAAGTGGTGGGATCGATATTTAATCAGATTGACACGGGAATACAACATCCGGTGGACTTAGTTCCAACGGATTATTTGAACAGGTGTTCAGCACGCATCTTCAAAACTGATTCAACTCACCGTCACAGCGAATCGAACCCACAAGAACCACAAGGCACAGAGGCAAAGTGGATTTCTAGTTTTTCGCGAAAGTTAGACAAATTATTAGAAATGTCTGCATCTGACCAACCCAGTGCAACTGGGCTCGACGATCCAGGGTCAAGTGCACAGTCAGCAGGCTCTGGGGCTGAGTGTCCGAAAGCTCCAGGGAGTGAACCGGCTTCAACTGCAACCAGTGTCGAGCAACTGAGCCGCTTGATGGCGCAACAACACGACATGATGGCGCAGTGTATGGTCGAAGTTCGGAACATGAGGACAAATATGTCGGACCTCAGCAATAGGGTAGCTGACATAGAGACATCCGCCCAAGCCCTGGGTCATCGTTCCGCAGTGGCATCGACGCCGGAAAGCAGGGGTCACGAAGCACGCAACCGCCGAGGCAACGAAAACGTCACACAAGCTGATCAGAGCGCACAGGAGCCACCGAAGTGGAAGAAAATCGACTTGGACAAATGGCACATCAAGTTCGACGGCACTGGAAAGGGTACGACGGTGGAGAGTTTCCTCTTCAGGATCGAAAAGATGCGAACGCAGCACGACCTCTCCCATTATCAGCTCTTGACTGACTTCCATTGTCTCGTAACGGGCTCCGCATTGAAGTGGTACTGGCAGGTCCTCGAATACCATGCCGATGATCCAAATTTCGGATATATAGAACTAAAGGCGGAGTTGTTAGCCCATTTCCAGACTGCGGAGTCCGATTACGAGATAATCCGGAAGATTATGGAAAGAAAGCAGATGCCAGCGGAGAGCTTCGATGAGTTTTATGGAGAGGTCCACAATCTTACGTTTAGGCTGCGGAAGAAAAAAACAGAGAAATAATTAGTTGGGATCCTGAAGGGAAACTTAAAGCCTTACCTGGCGAACCTTACTTTTGCCTCCCAGATGTATACACTCGCCGAGTTGAAAGCCGAATGTAAGCGCGCCGAGAGAGTAATAAAGGAAAACCGTAGTCGATCCAAGAATATCAGCGAACTTTTGTACTGTGAGGAACGTTCATTACATGAAAGCGTAGATCGTAGACCTATAGAAGCTATTAGCAATCCACTAAAGACTAAGTCATATGGCCAGAGCAGCAACAATAATGCTAGGGCAAGCGGTTCCCAATATAACAAACCAGAAACTCAGCCTACGAAAAGCCCTCAGTCCACCATTAGTTCGCTTTGTCCGTCCCCATTTCATTTGATGTTGTGTTTTTCATGTGGGATACCTGTGGATTATTATGTGGGGAATCCGAGTGATGCAGCGAAGCAAGCTGGGTGCAAGTCGTCTTTTCACAACATTGTGTGCTTTGCATGTGGTGGAGACACGTCGTTTTGTGTGTACAAACCTGAAAAGGGAAACAGGATGCTGGCGGAGATTTCCGGGAACTCCAGCCAGGGGAAGGAGAACCCGGAAACCAGTCAACAACAATTATTTTGCTAAAAAGGGATATAATCGGCACTGAAAAGAAAGAAAATTTAGTTAAGGGTGAGCCGGAGAAGAGCCTACACCAACGCAAAGTTGAGTATGAAGCAGCTCGGAGGAGAATTTTTTGCGAATCAGTTGAAAACAAAAGGCAAAGTAGGAATTTCAAAAAGATTGGAAAAATTAGAGAGAAGAAAAAGACGTATAAGAGAATTTTGAATAAAATCGTTTCAACGATTGTAACCTTAAAGGGGGATAATAGGATTTTTGCTCAGACAAAGATCGGAGGCGTAGAAGTGTTAGCATTATTAGATTCAGGAGCGGGAGCAAGTTGTATAGGGAAAGATGCAGCAAAATTACTAGAAGGAAAGGAAGACCGCGTTCTTCCAATAACGAACCAGAACATAAGAACAGCGAACGGTGGTGAAACTTCAGTAACCGGTGTAATCACGCTCTCAGTGATGTGGGATGGTATGACGAGGGACTTAGAATTCCTTATAGTGCCGGTTTACAACAACAAGTATATTTGGGGATAGACTTCTGGAAGGCCTTCGACATGGCTATCGTTAGTAGGGGAGCACGTATATGTCCAGATCAGGCTGCTGTCGCCGAGCTCGCACCCGCCGAAGGAGACCTGTCCTTTGTGGCCGTCCAACAGACGTTGACAACCGAAGAAAGTACCGCTCTAGAGAAAGTCAAAACACAGTTTCCGTCATTTGCCGTTTTAGAATTAGGGAAGACAGATATGGAGGAGCATATAATTGAGGTAGAAAACGAAAATCTTCCAATAAAGCAGCGCCACTATCCGATTTCGCCTGCAATACAGAAATTGATATATCAAGAGCTTGATAGGATGCTTAGTATGGGGGTAATAGAGGAAAGCTATAGTAGCTGGAACTCACCCGTCTCTCTTGTCATAAAAGGCACAAAGAACCGTATCTGCCTTGACGCCAGGAAAGTAAATGAAAGAACTATAAAAGATGCATACCCGTTGCCACACGTAGATGGAATCCTTAGCCGCCTTCAGAACACTCGCTACATATCGGCTATAGATTTGAAGGACGCCTTCTGGCAGATTCCTCTTGAAAAAAAATCTAGAGAGAAGACGGCGTTCACAGTTCCAGGTAGACCTCTTTACCAATTTACAGTAATGCCATTCGGACTGTGCAACGCGGCACAAAGAATGTGCAGACTTATGGACAAAGTGGTACCGGCTTCGTTGCGTGAAAGTGTTTTTGTGTATTTAGATGACTTGTTGGTGTGTTGGGTAGATTTTTCGTCCCATTTGTGTTTGTTGGAATAGGTCGCTTGATGTTTACGTGAGGCTAAATTAACAATTAATGTCGAGAAAAGCAAATTTTGTTATAAGGAGGTTCGTTACCTTGGTTATGTTGTGGGGGATGGTGTATACGTACGGATGCAAACAAGGTTGCAGATGTGAGGGATTTCCCGGAGCCCAAAATTTCAAAGCAGCTCCGACGGTTCCTAGGTATGTCAGGCTGGTACCGTCGATTTATCAAAGACTACGCGACCATTGCAGCTCCACTGCACGACTGTCTCACTAAAGAAAAGATAAAGAAATTCACCATGACGGACGAAGCCAAGAGGTCGTTTGGCCGATTGAAGCAAAGCCTCATATCGGCACCCGTACTGATGCACCCTGACTTTAATAGACGGTTTTATATACAGTGCGACCCATCGACAGACGGAGTGGGTGGGGTTCTATTTCAACTTGACTATGACAACAATGAACGACCTATATATAGCATATATTTCAGCGAAACTCAATAAGGCACAGCGAAATTATAGCATAACCGAGCTGGAGTGCTATGCAGCCGTGGTAAGTGTGAAAAGGTTCAGGCCCTACATAGAAGGTATGCCGTTTACCATAATAACTGATCATGCCAGCCTAAAATGGCTGATGAATCAGAAGGACCTTTCGGGTAGACTGGCAAGGTGGAGTTTGAAGCTCCAAGGGTATGATTTTGACATACAACACAGGAAGGGGGCTCAAAATGTGGTGCCTGACACGCTATCACGGATGCACATGGAAGAAATGACAACAAACGAAAGATTTATGGACGTTTCCTTAGACTCACCTTGCTTTGACTCGGACGAATACAAGGAACTGAAAAGGACTGTGACCGAGAACAAAGACCAACTACCAGACTTGTGCATATCGGACGGGTATGTTTATAGACGGACTCAATTTAACCGGGGGGACAAGCTTCAAGAGGATCAGACCTGGAAACTTTGGATACCGTCGGAATTGCGACCAGGGTTAGTGGAGGCCTCCCACAGTTCACCTTCTGCAGGTCACGGGGGCATCCACAAGACACTCGCACGAATCCGTGAAAAATATTACTGGCCAGGCATGGTTACTGATGCCCAAGCTTTTATTAAAGGCTGTGAAATATGTAAAGGTAAAAAGACTCAAAATGCGTTTCATAAACCAGTGATGGGAAGCCAACACTTAACCGAACGACCTTTCCAACGCTTGTATGTCGATTTTATGGGTCCTTACCCACGTACTTGTGTTGGTAATGTTTATGTTTTTGTTTGTCTGGACCATTTTTCTAAGTTTGTGTTTTTGAACCCAATGAAGAGAGCCACTTCAGCCGAGGTTGTAAAGTTTTTAGAGAAGGAGGTTTTTCATATTTTTGGCGTCCCTGAGTACATACATTCAGACAACGGCAAGCAGTTTGTCTCTGAGATATTTTCTAGTCTTCTAGAAAAATACGGCACGCGGCACCTCAAAACTGCATTTTATTCGCCACAGGGCAACGCCGTTGAGCGAGTCAATAGGTCTGTGCTACAAATGCTCCGCTCGTACATAAAAGAGAATCATAAAAATTGGGATAGGCATATTAGTGACGCGGCTTTTGCACTCCGGAGCGTAGTCCACTCAGCAATCAACTGCTCCCCATACTTTGCTACTTTCGGTATGCCTATGGTGCAACATGGTGCATCGTACGAGATATATCGAAAGCTCGGCACCATAGGGGATGCGGATTGCCAAATAGACGCGAAGACAGACCGATTACAGCTTATACGCGAAAATATAATGAAAGAACTGAAGTTGGCTCACGAAAAAAGTATGAAAGCTTATAACACTAGAAGTAGAGATATCAGATTCCAAATCGGACAGGTGGTATACTGCCGAAACTTCCGGCAGAGTTCCCAAGTAGACAATTATAATGCTAAACTTGCACCTAAACAAATAAAATGCATCGTTTTGAAGTCTATCGGAAACTCTATGTATGAGCTAGGCGATATGAGCGGGAACAAAGTAGGCGTATACCATGCCAAGGACATATTTGTGGCTTAGTGCTTGTATGGTCCTGATTTAGAATTTGTTATTAGTTCGTTGTTTTTGTTTAAGTGTTAGTTGTCGTGATTTTGTTCGTCTATGTACATTACGGACTTAGGTATGCTATTAACACTGACGAGCAAGCTTGCTTACGAAAAAGTGGGTAAGCGAGATTGTGATTCGTATCCATTGTATCAATATATTTTAATTGTTGACGCATCGTAATTATTTTTCTATTTATGTATGCATCTATTTACTTGACTATTTCATTAATTATTTCATTAATTATTTATTTATTTATTTACTTTTTTTTATTTTATTTTTA
>NW_023466857.1:0-7138 GCF_013731165.1 Rhagoletis pomonella
CGGCCGAATCGATGTTTTGGCCGGATGAGTGGTTACCTGTGTTAACTACTCCCCCTCTTGAAGTGAAAGCGTCCGCGGTTTCGTTTATGACATTCTTCAGTACTACCATATTTCTTTGCCGTCTCCTCAGAAATATTGTTATGCTTGTAGCTATGGCTAATAGAATTAAGAGTAGTGCGCTTCCTGATTGTATTTGGCGAGTATCAATAAGATTCCGTAGGTGTGTTATGTGCTTAAGGTTTTTCATATTAATTCTTTGTAGGTATGGGATTGATAATGACTCGATATGTTCGGTGAAGTTAACGTGCTGTGTGGGTACCGCTTCGGGATGTGAACGCATTACTTCATTCCAGTTGTTGTAAGTTGTGGTGTTTATTGTAATATCACCTTTGAATGTTATCAAAAAAGTTCCTCTAGCCAATCTTGTCGAATTTTCGTTTTGTATTATCGCTGGCTGGTCATTGATTAAAATTATGCCGTCGTCGATCTCCTCAATGGTGGGCACGTGGTCGGCAGATTTGGTTTTGCATTCTGCGGAATGTTGGTTAAGTAGTTGTCGTACACAGGGACTTTCTTTCAAGGGTCGGCAGAAGTTTGCTGTTATGGCTTCTCTACAATTATAAAGGGGGATGTATTCTCCGTTGCATTCAGCTATAACACTTGTTTCCAAAGAAATAATTCTTCCCTTTTGGATAACGGGCAGTAACTTTACATTATTACAAATCCTAGCTATTTTTGGGTATTTAATAATGAAATAAATAAGCTGCGTATTTTGAAATATCTTAAATTTAGAAACAGAAAGTATGTCAGTTATACTGGTATTTGTAGAGAGCTCAGCAGCTAATATATTATTTATTTCCATGCCATTAAGCAGAATGGGGTTAATAACATTTACTTTTCCCAGAGCTACTGATGTTATAATGGTTTCTAACTCCATTATCACTGCTCTATTTCTAGTACTGACTAAAGAAAAGAGATTTCCCGTGTCGATCTGCGTTCGTTTTGCCTGTGCTAAAAGTTTATTAACTGTAACTGTCAGTTCGTTAATTTTTCCTTGTGTAACTGAATTAATCACTGCCTGCTGTTCATTTGCTTCTATTAAGGCTTCGGCTCTGGTCTGAATTGTTTGGAAGTCATCAAAGTCTGGGGTGCCGGTTATGTACTTTAATGCAGTACCCAGAATATTAATGCCTCTGGCATGTCGGTGATGTATTCTGACCGCGTCTAGTAGTTTTAGTATTTCGTTAGCGTCGTTTCGGAGGAGTTGCCTGGCGTGGGAAAGTGGAAATAGCTCTAATATTGTGTCCGTCTCCTCCGCTATCGCTTCGAATTCTGTCAAGTTTGTCTTGTGGAGTAGGAAGTCATAGTCTTCGTGGAGGATCACTTTCCCTGTTGTTATTGGGATGTAGTTGGAGCTGGTATAATTGAATATCCTCGCATTGGCCCAATGATATATCGTCAAGAGCAAAGTTACCCTAGGGAGGAAGGAAAAATCTCAGTGTTTTAAGTTGGTTTTGTGAACTTTACGTCCGTCGATTAGAACAAAGGTGCCTAAATCGCTCTGGACTATTTTTTCGGTGTAAAGTTTAGTGAATTTTTCCTATTCTCCTATTCGTCTTCACAAAAACCTTTTCCCCTGGCTTATATTGTCTTGTTTGTCTCTTTATATTGTGTATTTTTAAGTCATTTTGTTGGGTTTGTATAAGTCTATTCTTTATTTCGTTAACCAGTTCGTCTGGCGCTGCATGGATGATATCTATAGGTTTCCTGTTTGTCACGGAATGGACAGTGCGGTTGTACTTAGCCGTTGCTAGCAGAATTAATTCGGCCGTGTCGGATATGCAAATCTCGAGCTTTTGGCAGCGTGCAATTTCCGTAAGTGTACTGTGGAACCTCTCCACTTGGCCGTTCGTCGTACTGTGAGCCGGTGGCGTGGTGTAGATCGTGACGCCGAAGTGGTTTTTTTAGGATTGCTCTAATAGTTTCTGAATTCAGTGACCTCTCATTATCGCAAACCAGAAATTTGGTGTTTTTGTAAAAGTTGAGGAGTTCGTAGATTGGTTCCTTAATATCCACTATGGCTCTGGATTTTATTGGAAAAACCATTGCAAATTTTGAGAATTTATCTATTGTTGTGAGAAAATGTGTTTTGTCTGTTGAATAAATGTCGACGTGAAGGATCTCTCCCGGGTATGAAGGTATGGGGGTTGATCCTATTTCGGGGTTGGGGGGGCGTCGTTGGTATTTTGCTTCGTGACATATTTTGCAATTTGATATTATTTCTTTTAGGGTTTTCCTTAAGTCAGGGAAGAAGTAATTTTCTAGGACTTGCTGTTCATTTTCGCGACAGGATCTATGTGCACGGTTATGTTCGGTTTGGAGGATTTCTCTTTGGTCCTCCTTATTAAAAACGTCGATAACCTGTTTTGTAGTGTGGCGGAACTTTACCCCTGGAAAGGATGTGATAAGTTCGTTTTGGATCAGTGCCAAAGTAGGGAGTTCGCATAGCAATCCGTTAACAACATTCGGATTAACACACTGTTTTAAAGATCTCATTAGGTCACCTAAGTTATTAAAACCTATTTTATGCCTAACTCGTGTCCTAAAAATAATAGTCGTGCTAACTGGTAATGTCTTTCCTTCTTCCAGAATAATTTGGGTTTGGAAGCAGTTAATCGGGTTTTTTACCGTGGGTATCGTTTGAGTCAGTGACAACTCACTGTTAGCGACCATGCTTTCCGAGTCTAGCTCGTGGCCTAGTGTGTTTATATGTTGCCGTGAGAGCGCATCAGCAACAAAATTTTCCTTGCCCGGTTTGTAATGGAACGTTGGTGAATATTCCTCCACAAAAGCGCGCCACCTTTTCATCTTTGCATTTGGGTTTTTGTCAGATAAAGCGAAGGTGAGCGGCTGATGGTCCGTAAAGATGTTCAGGTGTTTTACGCCGTACAAATAATTGCGAAGTTTTTGTAGTGCCCATACTATTGCCAAGAGTTCCCTTTCATTGGTTGCATAGATCTCTTCTGCTGGAGAAAGGGTTCTTGAGATCATTGTGATAGGTCTGCCGTTTTGGGATAAAGCGGCGCCTATGGCGTGTGAAGAAGCGTCCGTTGTTAAGTCAAATGGTTGTTTGTAGTCGGGATAAAGGAGTAGTACATCCTCTGATGCAAGAATGTTTTTCACTTTATTAAACGCGTTGAGTGCTTCTTCGTCTAAGTTTATTTCTATTTTCCGAGATTGGTTAGTGCCAATGTTCCCATTTTCCCCACGTAGGTATTTTGTTAGGGGTTTGGTAATCGAAGCGTAGTCTTTTACAAACCGTCTGTAATAGCCAGCTAATCCCAAAAACGATCGTAAAGCTCTGAGTGATTTGGGAGTAGCAAAGTCCAAAATGTCCTTGACTTTATCGGGGCATGTCCTTATACCCCTTTTGGATACTGTAAAGCCTAGAAACTCGACACTTTCCTGAAAGAATTTAGACTTGTCGGCGGACACTCGCATATTAGCAGAGTAGAGTTTGTTTAATACTTGGTCGATGTCCTTTAGGTGTTGCTCAGCGCTTTCTGAAAAAATTATGACATCATCTACATAGACGTGGCATATTTTTCCGATTTCTGCCCTAAGTACATCGTCAATGGCCCTCTGGAAAATACCGGGCGCATTTTTTAGGCCAAAGGGAAGTCTACAGAATTCGAACTTCCCGTTATTGACCGAAAATGCAGTTTTTTCTCGATCTTTCTCAGCTAGTTTAATCTGGTGAAAACCAGACTTAAGGTCTATCGTGGAGAAAAAGTTAGCGTTTCCCATGTTTGCCAAAATTACAGACGTGTCGGGTATCGGATACTTGTCACTCACTGTTTTTAAGTTTAGTTTCCTAAAGTCAATTACGCGTCGTGACTTTCTATTACCATCTTCATCGACGCCCTTCTTACTTACTACCCAAATTGGATTATTGTAAGGAGAACGGGATGGTCTTATTATACCGTCTTGTAACAAATTCGTTATTTCTTTATTGACGAATTCGGCTGATGCCATGGGATATGGGTAGCTCCTAGAGTAAACGGGAAGATCGTCGGTGGTCCTTATTGTTCCTACAATGTCGGTGTTATATGGTAGTGCTTCATTAAGGTCCGCGAAGACTCTAGCGTGCCGCTTCAACAATGCAGGAATACTTAAATCGTTATTTGGCGTTTCAACATCCGTTTCTATTAGTTTATTAACGTCAGGACAATCGTGACATAAAAGCTTTTCTTGTCCACCGTTGTAACTTAAAAGTCCACTCATCAAATCTATTTTACCGTTCACTTCTTTGAGTAGGTCGAAACCTATAATACCGTCAAAGGTGTTAAGACTGGGTAGGATGAAGAAGCTGGTGTTTCTATTAAAAATGTTTATGGTACAGTATTTGTCAATCCTAGTGGTGCCATGGATTGATTTCACCGTAAAGGCGTGACTTACGGGTTTGATTCCCCTTAAGTCTTTGAGCGGTTTTACGTAGCTCTTTGTGGCACCGGTGTCGATAAAGAATTTTATGCCCCGATTGTCCGCTCGACATAGGGCAAGAGGGATTTCGACCTAAAAAATTCACGTCGTCCTTGGGTTCATCTTGACACTCGACTGGGTTCCACCCTTCATTATGGTAGTAATTGTAATATAGAGCATCATTACCATATTCTTCCTCGAGTTCGTCGTGTTCTTGGACAAGGTTGTTTATTCGTTGTACCTTTTGTATTGGCTGTTGATCACTCCCGTGTGATCTTTTTTCTGGTCGTGGTGCTACCTGTCCAATAGTCTGGTTGGTGGTGTTTCGGATGGGCAGGCCACTTGGTGTGCCAGCATATGGACGAGATGTTCCTGGATAGGTTCCTAGGCGGTTCCTCTCGTCGTTACCATTTATTGGTTGGGGTCTGGTTTGTCTGAACCTGGAGAGTGATGGGTCTATGTCCATTGGTACAGGCGTTTGTGTCTGGGTCTGTCGCTGTTGGTCAGGTTGTACTCTGCGGTACTGTGGTGAATATGGGTAGTGACTGGGGCTTTGAATTGCTTGCCTATTAAAGGAATGGGCGAACATGGATCTTGCCTGGTTTGCCTCAAGTTCTTGTGCTAACGCTAATGCAGAAGGGAGGTCACTAGGCCTGGAAGAAAACAATATGTCACATAAAGGACGATTGAGTCCAGAGATAAAAACACGAAGAGCATCTTCGCGATACTTATTGTTGAGTGATTCTATTAGGGTGTCATTTCCACCATGGGTCATAATGGTTTTGTTAATTATGAGGGTGAGCTTCCTTTCAACCTCATCGTAGAATCCTACTACTGATAGTTTACCCTGTCTCAAGGTGGAGAGTTCCTGTTCTATCAAATGTATGGGCCTCTTATCGGCGTAGGCGAAATCTAGCCGTGAAATAATTGCTTGGAAATTTAAAACGGTGTTGAAGGATGATAGAACACCGTCTGCTGCCCCTACCACCTTATTCCTGATAATGCCTACGGCTTGGTAGTGCTTAGAGCTACCTTGAAATCTCTCAAAAACCTTATAGGCAGTATGCGCAGCTTGTCTCCAGGATACATAGCGTGTAGGGTCGCCTTTGAATTCTGGCATGGTTTTTACCAGATCTAAGGATTCGTCACATGCTATGTTTGGTTCGATTGTGACTGGTTCATATTGAACGACCTGAGTTGGGGTTTCAATCCTAGCTAGCCTGCTTGTCAACTCATTTATGCGGGCCTGGAATTCCTGTCTGGAATGCTCCGTTGCAGTACGGATTGCAGTATTAAGAAGGACCTGGACAGTTTGGGAGTCCATCGTTTAGGGAAATCTCAAATTCAAGTACTATCTTTATTAATTTTTACTTCTCAAATTCAAGTATTACCCTTGTTTATTAATTGATTGAATTTTAAATTTTAAGTTTTATTTGGAGTCTGAACGTTTAACTTTTTATAAATTACACTTTATAACTTCATATAAATTCTAAAAATGGCTGCTGAGTTCTCTACTTACATGAATATTCCCATTCTTATGCTAATTGCTTAGTATTCTTCTTCGGTGGATGATTGTTGAATTTGGGTGTGATTTATCTAGTATTCTTCTTCGGTGGATGATTGTTGAATTTGGGTGTGATTTATCTTCCCTCGTGGGCAACGCCTCGGCGTGGCGTGCAAAGCCTTATATATTTTTGGTGAGTTTATTTTGAAGTTTTTTCTTACTTTGGTGCTTTTGTATTTTCACCTGATGATGGTTTTATTTGTATTGCGATACTTCTATGGTGGCACTTAGTCTTTTATTTAATTTTCCTGGTTTATTTTAGCACTTCTATAGTGGTACTTAGTCTCAAAGTTTTTATTAAAAAATTTTTTGATTTATTGTAGCACTTCTATGGTGGTACTTAGTCTCAAAGTTTTTTTAAAAATTTTTTGATTTATTGTAGCACTTCTATGGTGGCACTTAGTCTCACAGTTTTTTTTTTTAATTTTTTGATTTATTGTAGCACTTCTATGGTGATAATTTATTTATTGTAGCACTTCTATGGTGGTACTTAATCTCAGAGTTTTTATTAAAATTTTTTTAAATTTTTAGGATGTGGGTCCGAACCCACGGCCAAAACTCGCGCGTCCTTTACAAGGATTTTCTTAGCTTGGCCCCACGTTGGGCGCCAGTAAGGATTAACCACTTAGTTGGATTAATATTCTTTATTTCCCTTGGATTACCAAGGGCAGCCGGTCTCAGCGGATGAGTTGAAATAACTGAATTACATTAAAGCGACGCTAGCGTCTAAATACCTACACTCTTGCCCTAACGCACGTTATTAGCCGCGTGACTTCTTCACTTGCAATTGTTGGGCCAGTTCCGCTTATTGTCTTGTATTTGTTTTGTTGTTGCCACGCGCAAGACTATAAGTGTCTCGTCGGCAGAATGGCCGTATGAGTTAGTAAAGCAGTATTGAACTTTTTGCTTGTTGTTATGTGCAAAGCTATAGACGCGCCGTCAGCGATTCAGTGGGAGCGGTGTTTTGGCCGGATGCGTTATTAAAGTAGTATTGAACTTTTGCTTGTTGTTACGTGCAAAGCTGTAGACCTGTCGTCAGCAAATTCGGCCGAATCGATGTTTTGGCCGGATGAGTGGTTACCTGTGTTAACT
>NW_023466858.1:0-7138 GCF_013731165.1 Rhagoletis pomonella
GTGCCGTTTGGTAAAAAGCACGTGCACATGTGTGTACCTTATTTTTATTAATATAAAGCACACGCACATGTGTGTGCTTTGCGTAAAGAAACTTATACACTTCGAATTCTAAAGGCGGATTCACCGTTCGTGTCCGGACACTTTTTGTTAGTAATTTTACGCGTTCTTTTGCCACCTTGTCTGACTGAGAGCGCGATAAAAATGTGCTGAACACTCTTTGTTCGAATCAAATCGATTTTGATTTTCTGTTCGAACGACTTGATGATTCGGGTTGCCGCGTTCTCATTTATATGCGTTTGCAGCGAATTGCATGTGTTATTTGCCCTCAAAATCGTATGTAGGCAACAATATCATCAGCTGTTTGCTACAGCCGTACTTCAGCACTCTCCCCGCAAACATGTTTTGAGAGCAAATAAAAAGTTGTCTGGACACGAACGGTGAACGCGCCTTAACTCAAATCTTAAATTAATTGTTTAAAACATACAGTGCCGAACAGAAATATTGGCACAGTGAATTTTTCGCAATATATGCAGTTTTTTATTCTAATTTATTTTCGATAATTTTTTATAAAAATATTGTTCATTCTACACCAGAAAACATAATAATAAAATCTCTAAACTTTGTGCAAAACTCAGTAAAATTCACTAAATTTGCACACTAATTTACAACTTTTTATTCAGATTTAAAAAAGTATGCAGTTTTATAGCCCATACAAATAATATAACAAAGTGCAAGTTTGAAGTCGCTAGAAAATCGCATTGATTTTTGGTAATTTTTTTTCACGCAAGTTCTTCCATACAAAGTAATTCGACAATTATTTTTTGTATTTTGAATTTTCCTGAGTTTTACACAAAGTTTAGAGATTTTGTTATTACGTTTTCTGGTGTAAAATTAACTATATTTTTATAAAAAACTATTGAAAATAAATTAGAATAAAGAACTTTGCATATATTGCGAAAAATTCACTGTGCCAATACTTTTGTTTGTCAGTGTATGTTTTCTGTCATATAAAAAAACCAACATATCACTTTTTATTGAATTGTCTTTCAAAAAATGACGTTTTATAAAAAATTATTTTAAAAATATATTATGTGCATGTGCATGGGCAGAAATTTGTACAAAAATCGGCACACACACATGTGCATGCGCTTAATAACAAACAGCACACACTTTTCTGTGAGCAGAGTTTGTTTTCCACTTATGCACACACATGTGTATGAGCAGTGAGTGCAAGTTGAATGCGTTTCTGGCGTGTGTGTGAGCAGAGCATGTGTGTGCAAATACGAACCCTGCTTTGGACCACGTCAACCGATTTCGATAATTTTGCACCGGAAAGGTAGTGTCTCAGAGGTGGTCCCATACTTATCTGGTTAAGATCCGATCAGTGGATCATGAGATATATATATTTATATATTTTTTTTTTTATATGAGAGTTGAAGTCAGTTTTTTTTGCTAAAAATTACTTGTCTTATTGCCTTACTTTTAGTTTACAGAAAAAAATTAGAAGTGAGAGAACTTCTGGATTTAACGAAAATAAGGAGGTAGCAATGGATAATTTGGTCATCACTTCACTTAATAAGATTAAATTCATTACATTAAGTTAATTTTAGCTTAAGAAAATTAAGGGCTGGTTTCTCCAACTCAACTTAGTTTAGCCAATTTTTTAGACTTAGTCAAGAATAAGCTGCATTTGTACAATATATTGTACATTTAATTTTTTGTAACATTGGAAGCGTGCTACTAAAAATCTTATTAATACTTTTGAAAACAAATTAAACTTAATGAAGTTCTGGAATGTCGCGAATAGTTTACGTAAATTTCAAAATCGAAAACGTTTCAAAAATATTTTAAAATGTCTTGTACAATGTGTTGTACACACGTCCGCAAAGGTTACAGTTGAACAGGCAATTAGGGTAGTTTTTGCCGTGGTTTTCGAAGAGCTTGTTCGCTGTTGTTGCAGTAAAGGGTAGGTTTTTGATTTCTTGTTTTACTGAAGGCAGAAAAACCGGGAAGGTTTATTAAAACGGGTCATTTGTATTTTATATTGTAATCATATCTGAAATTTCCCAGTAGATAATTTCAGGAATTGAAAGCCCTTCCGAAAGGCCTTCCTGAGAGTCAAGAGGCCTTCCACCCTACATTCCTTTCTCCTTTCTTTTTTGTATGGAGTGGCACAAATTGAAGGGCTTCTTCTTTCGCTACCCATGGAAGGCCTTACAGAAGGGCTTTTATAGGACATACTTCAGAATGGTTTTTGGGGGAGTTCTTTTAAAGTTGCTTTTTTAATTTATAAAAATCATACATCTTTGAAGTATTTTTGCTTGCGGTTTATATCAAACATATGTTATTGCAACTTAACATGTTTATTGAAATTATTAATAATTCTAAATAATATAAATTTAGGCATGCAAGGAAGCCCTTCTTGGGTAGGCCTCTTAGAATGGCTTTACTTAAGAAGGCCTATTATCTTCTGGGTTTTAAAAATTTCTTAATATAATTCTCTTAAATTTACATTTTTATAATTATTTAAAAAAATTTTTTATAATTATCAGGGACGGATTTGGCCGGAAAAGGTTAAGTCCAAAAAATGGCTAAACTAAGTTAAGTTGAGTTGCAGAAACAAGCCCTAAGAATTCTCTACTCTCTCATATATGCATTAGGGTGTTCGATTATTCCCATTTTTTTATAAAACCAGCTTTAGAGTTATTCGAAATAACCTAGGATTTAATTTTGAAACTATTTAGGGGTTTTCCTTGAAACTGGAAAAGGCCTTTAAAACTTCGAAAAATTTTTATTGGGGGTCAAGATTTGTATAAAATGAAAAAGATCGGTTTGTTCGATGGAAAAATCCGGTTTGTTCGGTATTCAAAAAGTCATGATTTAAAAAAAAACGCCTACAGAAACTCCAAAAAACCTGTGGAAACCGGTTTGGGAAAACCGAGTCGATCCCCATAATATATGTACATGTATGTATGGATGTATGCATAAATATGGGTGTATTAGCTCTTACTTGTTAACTAATCAAAATATGTGCAAACAAATGACGGATTTATTATAAAATATTAGACTTATTAAACTTTTATTTAATATTAACAAAACAATTTTGCGCTAGAAATTACAGATAGTTCGTTTTATTCCAGTCGTACCATCGACGATATGTTAACAACTCGCCACAGCCATATCGCAAGGTGAATTTTTTGAGTTACAGAAACACTTCATAACGATTTCGATACGAGCCTTGCGATAACAAATCATTCGTTATTTTATCGCAAAGTTACAGAAACGGGCTACTGGGTGTTACTGCTGCCGTGGTGAATATATATTTCTATTTTTTTTTCTTCTGTTTACGCAAAAAACAATACAGGTAGTAATTTTCATTGAATTTATTCAAGAATCTGTTCATTTTATGCTTTTGTATTATAATGCTACGAATTTTCCTCCATGAGGCGCAGAAATTGCTTAAGTGTTCAATTTTTCATAAAAAAATTATTGAAAAGAAAAAAAATATATATTTTTGTAACGCAAATAATTTCATTGTATGGTGTAATGTTTTTTAAATCTGCACACAAAAAAAATTTTCATTCGGACACTTTCAAAGAAAAATAAAAATTTCCAAAACACTCCAAAAATTTTCAATTGTTGATTAAAAAAAAAACTATTTGGAATTTTGCAACAAAATTTACTCAGTGTACTTTTCGACGGCGACAGCAAAAATGAGATTTGGTAACACTGAACTCCAGGCATCGAGATTTATGCATAAAAATCATAAAATCGTTATTAAAACAACAGATTTGTAACATAATAGCTATAGAAAATACCGCCTATCAAGGCAATGCCTTCAAAGAACGTTTTTTTCTCGTTCTCTTGTAAAATTTGAGCGTCGTAAGATAGGCGGTTTTGCAATTGATCGATGGGCGTTTTTCGATATAATATATGTATGTTTATATATACATATACATAATAACCTTTATATCGAATTTTTATACGATTCCTTCATTGTTAAAATGATTAGAATTAGTAAAACAAGGATAATTGCGTTTAAAATGTAAAATGTGAATATCTCGAAAAAAGGATCAGCTACGATTTTGATCTCGATGGATTTTGAACCTACAAATGATGTAGAAAAAGGCTGTGAAAGCCAATTTTAGGCACACTTTTATAAAACTTAAGACTGGTTCAAGAGCACCGTGATGAACCAATGTCATTAGTGTACGGTGACCACGATTTTGTGGTGGAAATAATATGTACATATATTATAATACATTTGAAATTATACCTCACTTGAATCTTGTTAAATAGCAGCCCAGCAAACAAGTAGGTTTGGTATGCATTTGAGAATGATTTGAAATTAAAGCCTTTCTCAAATGTCAAACGTTTGAAACTGATTTGATATTGATTTGAAAATTACAGCTTTCTCAATAAAAAGGGGAGTTTGATCTCCATTTGAGAATATGGTTAACTCTCAAATCAATTTCAAAGGTTATTTATCAATTGTACTTCAAATGTGGAAATAAAATTTATTATAGGAAATGTATATTTCATATTTATTTTTTCTTCGCGATGTACATATATATGTACATAACAAAAGAAACAATTCAGACAAAGTAATTTATAATAAATTCTCTTTGAAAATTATTTTCTATTCATTGTTTTTTTGTTCAATTGATCTTAATTTTATTCTTACAATTTTTGATTTAACTGCGGATTTTTATATCGTTTGACACTTGCCATCTTTCTTCAAATCAACCTCAAATGAATTTCAAATGTAAAATTTAAACCTCGTTTTCAATTTGAGAATCATTTGAGAAAAACATATCAAATTGAGAAATACATTTTTCTCAAACGTTTGAAACTGTGTTTGCTGGGAGACCTGTTTAAATTCTTATTGAGGGCCTGTGCCAATTGATAGAAAAGTACTCGGATTAGTAAAAGTATGGCTTCCAGTTCTATAAGAATTAAAGTCAGCAAAGACATTTTTTTATGTAATTGCTGCATTTTAATTGCTTAATCTCTTTTGCACTAGAGCAACTGTCAAAAATTTCCAGCAGTAAAAAGTTACGAATTGGCACAGCAGAAATGTAAAATTTTCTTACCATAAGTAGTAAAAAGTTTTTTCACCATAGCACTTTTCTACTCATTGCCACAGGCCCAGAGTAATGCAATGTTTTAAATGAAAAATAATAACTTCATCACTTCCTTTAAATTTTGAAGCTTGTTTTTTTAATTTTTAGAGCATTATAATAACATCTTTTGTTAATTTATTATGGCTTAGTACCAAATGTAAACATTTACTTACCAAACCATTATTTGATTCGGGGATAGAAACAAGGCCGAAAGATACATACTTAAGTATTTATATATATTTCTATTTATTTTTCTTCTGTTTACGCAAAAAACAATGCAGGTAGTAATTTTCATTGTATTTATTCAAGAATCTACATTTTAAGCTTTTGTTTTATAATTCCACGAATTTAGTTGAGTTGTGTCTGAGACAACTCAACTTGTATACAACTCAACTATTTATTGATATTGCCATGATAAAAATATTACAAGGTAAATCCATTCTCTCAATTCGTCGGCCATGATTTTTTTCTGACGTTTGCAAGCATTTTAAAATCATATAGAATTGAATATAAAAAAAAGAAATTGTTCACCATGGCGCAATAAACAGGTAAAGTAGTAAGGCAGCATTCTCTGTTCATTTTCTGACATTCGGCAGCCTTATATTTCACAATGTTGCCTTTATTCGATGAACGTTTTTTGGGGGCAATTTGGCCATTTATTATTTGCTTGCAACATTGTTATACCCGAGCGCACTTGTGCACAAGTGTATTATAACTTTGTTCACATAACGGTTGTTTGTAACAGGCAAAACAAATCGATATAGATATAGACAATGTATACATAAATGATCAGGATGAAAAGAGAAATCGATTAAGCGGTGACTGTCTGCCAGTCCGTCCGTCCGTCTGTGCACACGATAACTCGAGTAAAAATTAAGACATCTTAATGAAACTTGGTACGTGTACTTCTTTTGGGCGTAGGACGGACGGTATTGAAAATGGGCAAAATCGGACAATTGCCTACCTCCCATATAACGGTAATTTTCAGAAATACGAAAACTGCGATAAAGTTTCTCTACGCAAAGCACACACATGTGCGTGTGCTTTATATTAATAAAAATAAGGTACACACATGTGCACGTGCTTTTTACCAAACGGCACGCACATGTGATGTGAGCAAGCTTTTAATATTTTATATGCACAGCACACGTGTGTGAGCGTAAAATATTAGGATGTGCTGCGCATGTGTGTGCAAATACGAACGCTGGTGCCGGTATTGCCGATAAAGCGTCGAGTAGCAAGGTTCGGATTTGAGGTAATATAGTCTGCAATCGGGTCCTTATAGGCAAACATTTTTACCAACTCTTTTGGTGTAAGCCATTTTGCACGTTCTGCAGGTGGTAGCTCGTTTGCGAGGGCGTAAATGATGGGAACCGAAGTTGATGGAGTGAGACCAAGACACCTTCTTAGACATTGGGTTGGCTTTCCAAAACGGAACCAATCGAGATTTCAGCGAAAGTATATGGAATTTAGTCATGAAACTTGGTCAGGATGTTGGGGGAGCCTTTCTCTACATGAATATATCACTCTCACAAAGTAGTTGCTAATAGTATTTAAGCAATTTATTGTTAAATAATCTTCACTACCACCCCCAAGTTTTTGTACAAAATGCCACTTATCAATTGTAGTTTGGTTGATATACAATATCTTCAATGTTCACGTGCGTATTTTATACTTTTAATATACATATATATATTCACCAATTAATTAAGTAAAACGCCAGATATATACCTGCGTCGTTCCGGTTACGTAGACCCAACTGTCGTGGGAACGACACCCACTCCAGCAACACCCCCCAAACACCCATTGGGGAACCGGTATGCTGCTACAACAACAACAACAACAACCGCATAGTGCTTTTAGTGAAGGTCAAGTCAAGCACCGACCCACCCGACGATCTAATATCCCTTTTATGTTGTTGTTGTTGTTGTTGTTGTTGTTGTTGTTGTTGTTGGTGTTGGTGTTGGTGTTGTTGTTGTTGTTGTTGTTGTTGTTGTTGTTGTTGTTGTTGTTGT
>NW_023466859.1:0-7137 GCF_013731165.1 Rhagoletis pomonella
GTTCGCATACTCCTCCTAGACGGCTTGCCCGATATCAAAGAAATTTTCAGGGGTGATTGGGGTCTGTGTAGAGGGTGCACGTTTTGCAAAAACAAAAAAAAAAAATTAATTCTGTTTGGCTTTACGTGTTTTTTCGGATTTCTATCATTCCTTGACGGCTTGCCCGATTTCAATTAAATTTTCAGGGGTGATTGATGTCTGTGTGGAGGGTGCACATAAGAAATTTCATGTGTGTATCTTTGCACGTTTTGCAAAAACAAAAAAAAAAATTAATTCTGTTTGGCTTTACGTGTTTTTTTCGGATATCTATCATTCCTAGACGGCTTGCCCGATTTCAATGAAATTTTCAGGGGTGATTGGGGTCTGTGTGGAGGGTGCACATAAAATGAAATTTTCAGAAGTGATTGGGGTCTGTGTGGAGGGTGCACATAAGAAATTTAATGTGTGTATCATTGCACGTTTTGCAATTAATTCTGTTTGGCCTTACGTGTTTTTTTGGATTTTTATTATTGTTTTGCCGCAAAATTGGCAGTCCTGCCTTTTACTAATAAATAAACAGAAACAGCTGGCGAATGTTTACAATTATTAAAAAACATTGACAACAGTATTTATATAATTTGAAAAAATCTCCCTACTATACAAATATGTACAGCAATATTAACTAATATTTTCAAATGTTGTGAGAGGGAGTAACAAAACAAAATTACTTTTAAGGCGCAGCGAAGCACGCCGGGTAATTGCTTCGCTGCGCCTTAAATGTATTTTTGTGTTGTAACTCTCCCCCTAAGCTCTTACATGCTAACCTAATATTCACGCACGCCGCCAATTTACTGTCAAAAACACATGCAACTTGTATGAGATCAACCGAAATTGAACGGCGTGCGTATGAAGCTAACTCAATTTCCAATTTTTGTTCTGCGTGACATTTTGATTTGACGTTTCGCTCAATGAAATCAAATGCAAACGCATGCAAGTCAATTTCGGGTGACGCAAAAAAACAAATTCGACGGCATGCGTACCAAAACGCAAGCCGCGAATATTAGGTTAGCCTGTTATGGCCTCATTTACAAGATATTTTTAAAGAACTTTATGAAGTTAGATTTAAAAAAAATCGATCTATGAAGCATTGTTTTTTTTTTTTTTGAGTTAATATATTTTCGAAGGTAATTAGAAAATATGTAAAGAACCGACTTTCTCTTGGAAATTTAATTTATAATCTTATAACTGGAGTCTACTATCGCACCCTCTCCTCAAACGTGTATTGATTCAATATTCAAATAACGTATATTTATATAATTTGAAAAAATATCCCTACTATACAAATATGTACAGCAATATTAACTAATATTTTCAAATGTTGTGAGAGGGAGTAACAAAACAAAATTACTTTTAAGGAGCAGCGAAGCATGCCGGGTATTCGCTAGTAGTTTAAAAAACTAAAACCTCGCTGCTAAAATTTCCATTCGTACTGCGATCAGGCTACTTTAAGAATGGAAGTTTAAAGCAATTCCCATTCGTACTGTCATCAGGTATGTAACTTGAGAATGGAAATTGCTGCATCTTTTAGGCACACCAATATTACATAGTTACATCCCGAGCTAATAAAAGCGAGGTAAAATGTGTGCTTATAGCGAGGTTGTAAACAGGTGGATATGGGAAATAAAATGTGTTTTCTTCTTCTTCTTTGGCACTACAACCGTTTGTCGGTTTGGGCCGAGACCAAAAATCTTTTCCAATTGCTTCTCTCCTGCGCGAATTTGCACCAGTTGGTTATCCCGAGCGCAGACAGGTCCTTCTGTACTTGGTCCTTCCAATGCGTTCGTGGGCGCCCTTGCTTTCGTTGTCCACCCATGGGTGCGGAGTCGAAGGATCTTTTCACCGGAGAGTCGTCATCCATGCGTACAACATGTCCAAGCCAACGCAATCGCCTGTATTTTTATGCGCTTAACTATGTCCATGTCGTTAAAAAGCTCATACAGTTCCTCATTCCATCTTCTCCGATATCCGCCATCCACGAAAACAGGGCCGTAGGTTTTGCGTAGAATAGTTCTCTCGAAAGCCCCCAAAGCCTTCTCATCTTTGTTCGACATCGTCCAAGATTCTGCGCCTTATAAAAGGACGGGCATGATGAGAGATTTGTAGAGCGTGAGTTTCGTTCGTCGAGAGAGGGCTCTGCTTTTCAATTGCCTACCGAGCCCAAAGTAGCACCTGTTGGCAAGAGTTATTCTTCGCTTGATCTCCAGGCTGACGTTGTTGGTGGTGTTTATGCTGGATCCTAGGTAGACAAAGTCCTTCACTACTTCAAAGTTATATCTGCCAACAGTGACGTGTGTCCCGTAGCGCGTGGACTCTTTATATGTTGCCAGGAGGTACTTTGTCTTTCCCTCGTTCACCGCTAGACCAACCTCTTTAGCTTCTTTTTCTAAACTGGAAAATGCTGCGGTTACGTCCCTTTGTTTCAGACCTACGATATCGATATCATCTGCATACGCCAGCAGCATCGTTCTTTTGCTATATATGGTGCCGCTGCGATTCAGATTGGCAGCTCTTATTACGCTTTCCAGCATCAGATTGAAAAAGTCGCACGAGAGTGAATCGCTTTGTCTAAAACCTCGTTTGGTCTCAAACGGCGCGGAGAGGTCCTTCCCAATTTGGACGGAGCTGAAGGTTGTGCTCAACGTCACTCTACATAGCCGTATTAGTTTTGCGGGGATCCCAAATTTGGACATGGCGTCGTACAGGCAGCTCCTCTTCGTGCTATCAAAAGCAGCTTTAAAGTCAACAAAAAGATGGTGTGTGTCAATTTGCTTATTTAGTGTCTTCTCCAGGATTTGACGTGCTGTGAAAATGTGGTCAATGGTGGACTTACCAGGTCTGAAGCCACACTGATAAGGTCCAATCAGCTGGCTCGTGAACGGCTTCAGTCTTTCACACAGTATCGTCGACAGGACCTTGTATGCAATATTAAGAAGGCTTATTCCGCGATAATTGGCGCAAACGGCGGGATCTCCCTTCTTGTGGATTGGGCAAAGTTTACTGAGATTCCATTCTTCGGGCATGTATTCATCAGACCAAATTCTGCTTAAAAGGTGGTACATACGCCCCACCAACTCTTCGCCACCGGCTTTGAACAGCTCAGCCGGTATACCGTCGGCTCCGGGGGCTTTGTTGTTCTTAAGCCGCTTTATTGCTGTTCTCACCTCGTCTTGGTCCAGTTGAGGGACGTGAACTTCGTCCCTATACATTGGTTCGGGTTCTAATTCATCAAACGCACCATCTGTTTCGCCATTTAGAAGCAATGAAAAGTGTTCCCTCCATATTCAAGTGTACTATGGACATCTGTTACCAGGTTTCCATCTTCATCTTTGCAGAAGCTAGCCCCGGTCTTAAAACCATTTGATTGCTGCCTTATTTTCTGATAGAATTTTCGAGCCGCGTTCCTGTCTGCCAGCATCTCAAGCTCTTCGCACTCACGCCTTTCTGCCTCCCTTTTCTTTCTCTTGAAAAGGCGTCTCTCTTCCCTCCTTTCTCCCGGTAACGCTCAATTGTCGCGCGCGTCGCCATTGGCTGAAGGGTAGCTTTGTATGCAGCGTATTTTTCTGCAGCAGCCGCGCGGCACTCTTCGTCGTACCAGTTGTTTCTGCGCGGTTTGTAGTAACCAACAACCTCTTCCGCAGCGGTGCGAAGGGATTGGGATATGGAGTCCCACTGCTCATTTATGTCCAGGCGATGAGGAGTTGCTTGATTAAGCAGGATTGAGAGTCAGTTGCTAAATTTTTCGGCTGTCCATTGTGACTGCAGCTTTGCGATGTCGAACTTTCGTCGCGTTGCCTGCCGCACGTTTTTTATTGCACAGAGGCGCATGCGGACCTTAGCTGCAGCAAGGTAGTGATCCGAGTCGATGTTGGCACCTCGGATAGAGCGCACGTCAAGAACGCTCGAAGCGTATCTTCCATCTATCACAACATGATCAATTTGGTTCTTTGTTCTTTGATCAGGGGACACCCAAGTTGCTTTGTGGATCTTTCGATGCTGGTGTCTGGTACTACTGACTACCATGTTCCGTGCCGCGGCGAAATCGATCAGCCTCTCTCCGTTGTCGGAGGTGTTGTCATCAAGGCTGAAATTTCCGACTGTTGGACGAAATATGCCTTCTTTGCCCACCCTGGCGTTAAAGTCGCCCAGAACGATTTTAATATCGTGGCGGGGGCAGCGCTCATACGCTTCTCCTAGACGCTCATAGAAAAGCTCCTTAGTCTCGTCGTCCTTCTCTTCCGTCGGGGCGTGCACACAAATTAGGCTGATGTTGTTAAATTTCGCCTTTATGCGGATTGTGGCGATTCGCTCACTGATGGGCGTGAACCGGGAGACAAGGTGTCGAAGTCTCCGCCCAACCACAAATCCTACACCAAATTTGTGCGCCGTCTCATGGCAGCTGTAGTAGATGTCGCATGCTGCAAATTTTTTGCAGCCATGCCCCGTCCATCGCATTTCCTGAACTGCGGTGATGTCAGCCTGGTATTTTGTTAGTACATCCAGCAGTTGGATAGAGGCACCTTCCCTATAGAGGGTCCGGACATTCCAGGTGCATATCCGTAATTCATAGTCCATGTTCCGTTTGCGGGGGTCGTCAACGTGTGGGGATGCAGTTATCCGAGGCTTTTTTGGTCTTTTCATTGGCAATATTTTTTACGTGGCGGGTCCCAAACCCAGCGCACAACCATTGCTGGGGTGGATGGTATTCAACCGGATACACATTTGTATAGCGGGCCGCTTGCTCCAAGACAGACGCCCGCTTGCAGCCGCACCTCCTGGTGAGCAGACGCTGCAGACTTCAGTGAGCCCTTAAACCGAATAAGTCGGAGTGGCCCCACCAAAGCTCCCTCTCTTTCTGCCGTGACCCAAGGCTCCACTCGGGTTGGTTACCGCATCTTGCGCATGGGTTGCTCACGTTGCCCAGAGTGCGCGAACGAGGACGCAAGAGTCGGGATTGAGTATAGCCGTGCGACTGTAACTGCATACCCAGCACAACGACTATACCCCATTGCACTCCAGTGTGTTTTCTGGGAATGAAAATTTCGAAGAAAATTCTGTTTGAAAGTCGTGGCTGCCGGCCGAATTAATTTCAAATCTTGATGTTTTGTTAAAAAGGAATCCCGCTTTTTATAATAATTTGAATTATTGGAATCACGGGTGACTTCTTGAAATGGATCACCTGTAATGAATAGCTTCTAATTAGTTTTTTTTTTTTGTATTAGCTGAGATGGACTTTTCCTAATTGCAGGCAGATACAATTACTTACTCACCGCTGTCAGTACCATATCAAATCCGTTTTGTCTTTTCATTCCATGTGCACAATGTTCTTTGAGGGAAATGTACGCAAATTTGCATCATATCGTTAATATAGTATGGATAGGGCGCATTTCACATTACGCCTGAAATTCAAAAAAGACACTAACTAACTAACTAAAATCTTGTTATTGCATAAAACGATGTGGGGACTTATGATTCGATGAAATGCATCATAATCTATCAAAAAGTGAATTTTGGATTTTTAGTTAGTTACGGCTTTTTGTATTTCAGCGACGAAGGGCGTAACTCACCCTTTTCATACTATACCAACGATATATTGCGTTACAAGTCCCCCTCCTCAATTAATATTAAATTCGGCTTGAATTGATTCTTATTTGATTTGTGAACTTGACTGTCAACTTTTTCACATTCTATTTTACTTTTATTTCGCTACATACAAATTTTGACAATTATCACAAAATTAAAATAAATGTTGTTGTTTTCCAGCACACAGAGGAGTATTTGCGAAGCAAAAACAGTGTTTTCTGCAAAGCAAAAAAACGGAACTTAATCATAATAAGCCGTTTTATGAAAAAAAAAAATTATTACCTTATATAGAAAAAAACTAGCGATGCATCCAGTTTTTTAATGTTCGATAGTTACATAATTCTTACCTAACTTTTAATGTTCGATAGTTACATAATTCTTACCTAACATAATTCTTACCACGCAAATTGTCGATTCTTGTTATAGCTAGACGTTGAACATTTCCGCTGGAAATACCTATTTAGGGATCTTACTCTTTGACTTTAAATTACAAAAGAGGGGGGGATTTAGGCGGACAGTTTCAACGTAGCAGCTCGACAGGCCAAAGATATTAGCTAAAATTTTTATTTTGTTCGCCAGATATACATTTCATCAGTGCACTTGCACAATATTCGCATTCGCAAAAGCTCCGCATTAAAGAGAGTATTCCGAGATTACTCTCAATCGGGTACAATTGGGCATTAATTAGTCCCATTAGTTCCTTGTGGGTATAATTGGAGACCAATTAGTCCCCAACTCATCTCTAACGGGTACTATTAACGATTTAATGATATGTACGCTCTTAGTCAATGAAATTTCATGTGTGCCAACGCCGCACATGAAATTTCATTGACTAAGAGCGTACATATCATTAAATCGTTAATGATATGTACGCTCTTAGTCAATGAAATTTCATGTGCGGCGTTGGCACACAGAGAGAGTATTCGCCTAGCAAAACTGAGCATCCCTGGTTCGAATCTCAGCTGGCGAAAATTTTAATTTTTATTTTTTAAAAGTGACTAGTCGCTTTTTATACCCTTTCGGTTATAAATGTGAACAATTCGTCCCCTTAGTATTAAAATAGCCTATAAATTTTTTTGATGTTTTGAGAAAATGAATTTCAAACCTTTTGTCGAAAGTAGATCTCACTCAAATCTCGTTATGTCTGTAAATATTTATTATTTTCGACGTTTTTTTAGGACTGTATAAAAATTAGTCTATTTTGTTAACTGACCAATTTTTATTATTATAATCATCCTTTTAATGAACAAAAAAGAGGTGTAAACTGCAGATACATCAGATAGGATATTTTATTTTTTAATGCTTTCTATCAAGTTTCTGATACGTTATTTTATTTTGTATGGTATACACTATTTTATTCAAGAAATACACCAGAATAATAAGTAAATTTAATATGAATTTTTAATACTATAAAATTATGTTTTAATTACAGTCAGATCGTAAATTATTAGCATGGTCTTTATTTATTGTCGTCTTCGTCCTCTTCTTCGAATCTGTCTGGTTCATCTAAACAATCGC
>NW_023466860.1:0-7136 GCF_013731165.1 Rhagoletis pomonella
TGAAAATAAACATTTTATGCTGAAATACACATGCCAAGCCCTTCCAATTTTTTTGCTGGGATATGCGTTACAGCTTCGTCAATTTTACCCCTACCGAAACCAAAGATGTATACACATCAAAAACTACTAGACACAAAAGAAGAAAGTGTGCACTATAATTCTTAACAAAACTTTCGTGATTTGCTTTTGATGTTATAGGCGGCATACACGGTGCGTCTGACTCGTGAGTCGGTTTGGATGTGTTTGTGAAAATAAATATGTGTTAGTTACACCAACATGACTCCCGGCATGACTCTGAATGATTCAACTGTGTGTCGTCGAAGGCGAGTCAACACGACACAAATGACTCGCAAGTCAGACGTACCGCGTATGCCACCTAATACATATATTCGTTTGAATAATTTCAAATGGGGCTCTTTGGGGAATTTATTTTTAGCAAAAATTTTAAAAACAGTAGTTTTGTTTACTTGTTGGATAATATTTTTTCATAAGGATATACATTGGATCCTTGGCTAAAAACTTCTGTGGTAAAACTGTCCCTTCTTTGCTATTTAAAGTCAATATGTAAGCTCCTTCAATAGGGATTTCCAGTAGAAATGATCAACGTCTATCAATAAAGAGATTCTATGCTCAAATAATTAAAAAGCTATAGGTCTGACCTTTAATTAGATAAGAATTACGTAGCTATCTGATATTGAAATGCTTATAAAAAACGGGGTGCTTAAAAAAAAATAAGAATATTCTGATCCGATTCGGCTGGCAGCCACGACTTTGAAAACAGAATCTTGTTCAAAAATAATATCCTATTTTCTGCATCAACCTATTTAGCTCGCTATAAGCACAAATTGTTCAAAGCAGTCGCAGAAGAAAGTATTAAAAATGAATTACAAAAACTAAAATCGAAAAGTGCTGATAACGTTACAGGTTCTCCAAATTCTGAAACCACATGACATATGTATCTGGTTTGGCTTGCAAGCGCTGTTTAAACAACGATCTCGCCATTACGCTAGATTCTAATTGTTTTTTAAAAATACTTGACATCCGCATTCGCATCCGCATCCGCATCCGGATGTTAGCTGTTAGATATTCGCATCCGTGGATGTCTAAAATTCCACACCCGCAACATCCCTAGTATGTACATACAAACTTAAGTATGTATAGATATGTATGGGTACATAGCCGTATGCATTCGCGGTGTTTCCATAATCGGAAGTAAAAATCATATGTACCGCATTTCCTCTTACTCTGCATACGCCTAAATGTAAGCAACCATTGGCAATAGCAAGTAAACACAGGATGATTCTAATGAAATTAAAAATTTTCTGCTGCATTACACATGCTAAGCCCTTCGAACTTTTCTGCTGGGCTATGCGTTACAGCTTCGCAAATTTTACCCCTACCGAAACCAAAGATGTATACACGTCAAAAATATAAATCTTCAGAGCAAGATAGTACTTTGATGGCTTACGAGTTCTTTTTTTTAATTTGCAACTTATTTTAATAAATAGAACACAAATACGGGAAAAAGAAATTTGGGAACTTCTGATCTAAACAATGACTAGTTCTGAGATTACCTATTGCAAGTACGACATCATCAGACGTAATATCTAAACTTTTAATGAAGTCTAATGGCAAGCTGTCGAATGTATGATTACCAATGGGATCATACTTTTCATAAACTTTCTGAAAACAATTTGCGAATAGATTGTAGGAGTCAACTGGATTGTCAGATGCGAAGTTTTCATAGAAAAGACTAGTAGGTTACCAGTTTGTTTTGAATTTTTTTGGAATTAATGTAATGTCAAAAACTGTTAGGGCTAGATCTTAACTTTGATTATACTTTTAACAAATGCTGTTTATATAAAAATGTTTGCAGATAATCGAAGGAAATTTTGGTGATCAGCCACTATGCCGAATTTGCACTAGGCATTAAAATTACAAAAAATTGGAGGCCCTGTCTTCGGCGCCGTCGATGCGGTTCCCGAGATGTTGGGTTTATTGGACTTAACTTCGCCGTGTCCAGTGGCGGCACTACCCGTGCAGGGTTCCGAGGCTTCTTTTGTTTTGTTCATCATCATCTGGTTCTTTGGCCGCCTACTAAGCAGAAGCCTTTCGGCGGCCGGAAAAAGGGAAAGGGGAAAAAACGGTCGACCACGGCAGAGCCCCATGCCGCAGCAAGTCCACCGTTACTCCCGGAGGCGGACAGGTATCCGGGAGGCGCCGTTAGAATACAGTCGGAAAACCCCCTGACTGCAAACCGTCCAATGGGCACGGTGACGCATGACACCCTGGATTAGGGGGGCGTTTTATACCTACCGCCAGGTACCCCCTAGAAATGGCCTCAGTATGCCCACCCCCAGCTCCCCCAGTGCGAGCCCATCCGGCCCGCCACCGGACGCAGCAGGAGAGTTTATACCTCGGCCTCAGCTAGGCCCCGCCTGCTTGCACCACTTCGGCAGAAGAGCAAGCCCATCCCGCCGCAGCGGTGCAAGCAGCGATGCTCATTGCCCAGTCGGCACCCGCTTGGAGGGTATATCAAGGAGGATTTTCACCAACCTCGCTGAAACCTATGTGGTGGATAATTTTTTAACCATTGAAGATTTTGAAGGCGGTATTCGACAAATCAAATCGTCAACTCAAACTTATGTGGATGGGTTATCGTCATACCTTCTCAAGTGCTGCCACGTATTCGCACTCTTTTACTAATTTTCTACAAATCTCTCGAGGTTGGTGAGTTTATTGATGCCTGGAAGGTGACTCTTATCAACCCCATATTTAAAAGTGGGAATAAGAATAATATAGCTAACTACAGACCTATTTCCAAATTATCCACGGTCTCAAAATTATTCGAATACATAGTAAAACAAAAATTATACTTCTCAATTAACCGCTTGATCTGTATAAATCAGCACGGTTTCATGGCCGGTAGGTCTACTGTTTCTAACCTGGCCATTTTTTCTGAATACTGTATATCGGCTTTTCACAATCATGTTCAAGTCGACACCGTGTATACGGAGTTTTCAAAAGCGTTCGGCATAGTCACTCTATGTTACTTACAAAGTTACACAGCCTAGGAGTCCACTCAATAATTTTGAAGTGGATGAAATCATATCTATCTCGCCGGAATATTGTTGTTGTCGTTGACGATGTATCTTCCCATCCCTTTATCGCAACCTCTGGTGTTCCTCAGGGGAGTATACTAGGCCCCTTCTTTTTGTAATTTTTATAAACTACATTTCTAGTTGTTATAAGTTCTCTGAGTTTCTTTTGTATGCTGATGATCTGAAGATTTACTCCACGGTAGCCTGTCCATCAGACTCTTTGAACCTTCAAAGGGATCTGGATAACATTGTCGCTTGGTGTAATAAGAACATGCTAAATATAAATATAAATAAGTGTCACCATGTCACCTTCTCTAAATCTCGCTCTTCTATCCCAACTTCCTACCACATTGGTGGTTCTCAGTTGGGTAACCCTACTGAAATTATAGATCTAGGCGTGGTGTTTGACTGTAGATTCTCATTTCAAAGCCAATTAAACTGCACGATAGCTAAAGCATACTCTATGCTTTTATTCGAAATTTCAGCTCAAACTTTTCTGATCCGTATACCCTAAAGTCACTCTATATCAGAGTTGTGAAAAATGCATTACATTATTTAATGCATAGCGTTTTAATGTAAATGAAAAAGATTAATGCATTAATTTTTGATATTTAATGTAAATGAAAATTTCAATGCATTAATTCCGAAGAAATAATGCTAATGATTTTTTTTGTATTAACATTAAAATGTTTAAATTATTGCTATTGCAATAATTTATTAATTAAAATTATAACAAACATTAAAAACCCATTAACTAATTTTATTTTGAAGTACAAATTCTTTTCTGACGTTGAGGGTAGAATTTTAAGGTCAGAAAAGATAGTGACGGACGTTAAGGCTGGTTTTCACTATGTCAAGTTCAATGGCATTTGTCGTTAAATAGGTAAAATCACGTTGTCAAATGGAACTAAAAAACGGTTTATTGATTGATTTAGATCAGAGTAGGTCCTCAGTCGTGTACATGCGCTGCTAAACTGGCTATCTGTCCATTTTTGGCTCATACTTAATATATGTAATCGGCCTGGGCGTAGCCAGGTAGGGGCAGGGGGGTGCTCGAGCCATCCCCCCCTAACTTTCAAATTTTCCTTATATATATATAAAATAGTACCCTGAAATTCCAGCTTAATAGAATTAATGCATTGATATATTCATTTTCATTAAATTTCATAAATTAATGCATTAATTTTTCACATTAACATTACTGCTTTAAATACCATTAATGCATTAGAAGCTTTTAAGCTTTTAGCTTTTTTCACAACTCTGCTCTATACCTCCCTGGTGCGCTCCAAGTTAGACTATGCCGCCGTAATTTGGAGACCTTATTAAGCTTGCCATATCAATAGGGTTGAACGAATCCAAAAAAAATTTGTTCTTTTTGCCCTTCATTATCTGCATTTTGTCCACCCAATTCCCTCCTACCGTGGTAGATGTCTACTTATTAATCTTAAGTCTTTAGATTGTAGGTGGTATATTCTCTCCCTTACTTTTGTCTATAACTTAGTACTTAGTGTCATAGACTGCCCATACTTGCTTGGACGTATCTATTTCGCTGTGCCTCAGAGATGTTTGAGAAATCACGAAACTTTGTCCTTGGAGAAGGTAAGAACTCAATATGCTTCTAATGCTCCCATACTCAGGGCTCTAAAGGAATTCAACTTGAACTCAAATTCTTCTCTTCTAGAATTTTCTTACTCGGAAACCCGTTTTAAATCAAAATTAAATGAATTAATTACTTAGTTTGTTTTTCTTATTTTTAAGTCGTTGTAATCTTTATGAAATGTAATAATTTCTGGATTATTATAAAATAAATAAATAAATAAAATTTAGTCGCTAGTCTCATGTACTTCGCTCATCAAAAGTTCTTCTTCGATTTGCATTGCGAATGGGTACCTCACTAACACGTAGGGTGCCAGATTTTGTATGCGCAAAATCAGTGCGTTAGACTCTTTCATGTTAAAAAATCAGTACTTTTCAGTACATTTTTATTCAAAGCTAAATTATGAATGTAAGTAGCAGATAATACTTTAAAACGCCAGAGAACTTGTTTTTAACAATATTTTGGTATATAAATAAAATATGGTTCATGAAAAATAAAAGTGCTATTCATTTCATGAGTGTACACATCATTGCACATAGAAGCCAATAAATTATTTTATATTTATGACATTTTTGAATGTCAAATGAATGTTTAAATAGTCAAAGAATTGCCGCCGCATTTTAAAATTATGTACTTTCAATTTGAAGTTCACTTTAAAAAATTTTAATTAGAAGCCGATATCTCCCTTTGCGTCAGGATCCTTAAGATCCTCTCATTTGAAAAAAAAACTAAATCACATATTTTTTCAAACTGTGGAAAAGTACCACTATTTAAGGGCTTCATCTATATTTCCTCATGGCTTAAATTAATTTTTTCAACTACGCAAAAACTTTGAAAGAATAAGAATTCGCTAAAAAGAGTATCTAAGTATATATCAAAAACTCAAAACAATCTCTTTTACAATATCAGTAAATTGTAAAAAAAGAATTGTAAATTATAGGCAAAAGCCATTCGAAATTTGTTGTTATTAAACTGAAACTTATTTTCGAGATACCTAGCAACACTCGAAAAAAACGTCAGCCTTCTATCTAAATAATTTAAGCTTCATCATATTATCGCAACTGGTACGTAATGACCACATGCTATTCCCGTAAAACGATTGATCTTTTTGTTATATTAATCTCTTGGGCATATTAAACATTATCTGAGACATGTCAACCATAATTAAATTATTTTCTTCTTACTTTTTACATTACAGTTTAAGGAAATTCCAATGTTATGTAAATTCCTTAAGAAAATTCTAAAGTATTTTGTTTGAATTTAAAATTCAGTACGAATCAGTACAAATTTTGTAAAATCAGGACATTATCAGGACTGATTGAAGAAATGACTAAAATCAGTACAAGAGTTGAAAAATCAGTACTGTACTGATAAACTTATTACGTCTGGCAACAGTACCAACACAGTCACACTACGTCGGTACTTTCGTCAAGTTGCAAACTAAAAATTCACAAATTTTCAAACTTTTATAAGTTCGTTTTCGACTTCCTCTAAAATCGCGTTGATTCGTTGGGGTTTGAGGAGCCACTTAAGGTAATTTTAATAAAAATCTAATTTTTTGATTTTCTGGCCGCCATGTTGAAGTTTGAACAAACCGCTTGCGTTGTGTATGGAAAGTTTAAAGAATTTTCCCGCACCACTAGTATACTCTAGCTACTATCGGCACCCCAGGGTGCCGCGGCACCCACTTTGGAAAAGCCTGGTGTAGAGAATGAAGTTGCGAGATTTTACTCGATGCTTTTTTTGTTCCCGTACTTTTTGCTGTTACTCACTTTTTACTCTCACTTCATAAAGTAATTTTGCTGTTTGACATTTTTAAATGATTTTACTCGAGAAGTATTGGATCAGAACTATTACATCATCCATACATATGTATACATATAACATATATCTTTTATCAATAGACTACTAAACCTATGCCTAAAACCATGCTACGAATATCAAAACCACTTGCAACAAATGAGTTCATACATATGTATGTACCAGGTTTGTTGGGAATATTCGCATTCGCAACCGCGGAGCAGTAATTTTAAAATTCGCATTCGCAATAATCAATGCGGAGCTTTTGCGAATGCGAATATTTTGCAAGTGGACCGATAAAACGTATATATGGCAAAAAAACTTACATATTGTAGCCAATATTTTTGCCTGTAGTCGTAGGAGCATTGGTGTAACAAAACTGGTCAAATGTCATATTTATCAACTTTGATAAATATTATTTCTTAAGCTATATAACCGAGCTATCAATGGGCAGCCATAAAAGTTCTCACTTCTACTTGACCTTTGACGTACATCAAAGAGAACATAGTCCTTTTAATAATATTTTTTTTTCTGTACTTTAAATACCTGCTTTGGCTTCTTTCTTTATAATGATTTTTTTGGACCAATCTTAAAAAAAGGCGTGAGTACTAGGTACTCATGGAATTTGATGTGTAAAC
>NW_023466861.1:0-7136 GCF_013731165.1 Rhagoletis pomonella
TGAAAATAAACATTTTATGCTGAAATACACATGCCAAGCCCTTCCAATTTTTTTGCTGGGATATGCGTTACAGCTTCGTCAATTTTACCCCTACCGAAACCAAAGATGTATACACATCAAAAACTACTAGACACAAAAGAAGAAAGTGTGCACTATAATTCTTAACAAAACTTTCGTGATTTGCTTTTGATGTTATAGGCGGCATACACGGTGCGTCTGACTCGTGAGTCGGTTTGGATGTGTTTGTGAAAATAAATATGTGTTAGTTACACCAACATGACTCCCGGCATGACTCTGAATGATTCAACTGTGTGTCGTCGAAGGCGAGTCAACACGACACAAATGACTCGCAAGTCAGACGTACCGCGTATGCCACCTAATACATATATTCGTTTGAATAATTTCAAATGGGGCTCTTTGGGGAATTTATTTTTAGCAAAAATTTTAAAAACAGTAGTTTTGTTTACTTGTTGGATAATATTTTTTCATAAGGATATACATTGGATCCTTGGCTAAAAACTTCTGTGGTAAAACTGTCCCTTCTTTGCTATTTAAAGTCAATATGTAAGCTCCTTCAATAGGGATTTCCAGTAGAAATGATCAACGTCTATCAATAAAGAGATTCTATGCTCAAATAATTAAAAAGCTATAGGTCTGACCTTTAATTAGATAAGAATTACGTAGCTATCTGATATTGAAATGCTTATAAAAAACGGGGTGCTTAAAAAAAAATAAGAATATTCTGATCCGATTCGGCTGGCAGCCACGACTTTGAAAACAGAATCTTGTTCAAAAATAATATCCTATTTTCTGCATCAACCTATTTAGCTCGCTATAAGCACAAATTGTTCAAAGCAGTCGCAGAAGAAAGTATTAAAAATGAATTACAAAAACTAAAATCGAAAAGTGCTGATAACGTTACAGGTTCTCCAAATTCTGAAACCACATGACATATGTATCTGGTTTGGCTTGCAAGCGCTGTTTAAACAACGATCTCGCCATTACGCTAGATTCTAATTGTTTTTTAAAAATACTTGACATCCGCATTCGCATCCGCATCCGCATCCGGATGTTAGCTGTTAGATATTCGCATCCGTGGATGTCTAAAATTCCACACCCGCAACATCCCTAGTATGTACATACAAACTTAAGTATGTATAGATATGTATGGGTACATAGCCGTATGCATTCGCGGTGTTTCCATAATCGGAAGTAAAAATCATATGTACCGCATTTCCTCTTACTCTGCATACGCCTAAATGTAAGCAACCATTGGCAATAGCAAGTAAACACAGGATGATTCTAATGAAATTAAAAATTTTCTGCTGCATTACACATGCTAAGCCCTTCGAACTTTTCTGCTGGGCTATGCGTTACAGCTTCGCAAATTTTACCCCTACCTTTACCAAAGATGTATACACGTCAAAAATATAAATCTTCAGAGCAAGATAGTACTTTGATGGCTTACGAGTTCTTTTTTTTAATTTGCAACTTATTTTAATAAATAGAACACAAATACGGGAAAAAGAAATTTGGGAACTTCTGATCTAAACAATGACTAGTTCTGAGATTACCTATTGCAAGTACGACATCATCAGACGTAATATCTAAACTTTTAATGAAGTCTAATGGCAAGCTGTCGAATGTATGATTACCAATGGGATCATACTTTTCATAAACTTTCTGAAAACAATTTGCGAATAGATTGTAGGAGTCAACTGGATTGTCAGATGCGAAGTTTTCATAGAAAAGACTAGTAGGTTACCAGTTTGTTTTGAATTTTTTTGGAATTAATGTAATGTCAAAAACTGTTAGGGCTAGATCTTAACTTTGATTATACTTTTAACAAATGCTGTTTATATAAAAATGTTTGCAGATAATCGAAGGAAATTTTGGTGATCAGCCACTATGCCGAATTTGCACTAGGCATTAAAATTACAAAAAATTGGAGGCCCTGTCTTCGGCGCCGTCGATGCGGTTCCCGAGATGTTGGGTTTATTGGACTTAACTTCGCCGTGTCCAGTGGCGGCACTACCCGTGCAGGGTTCCGAGGCTTCTTTTGTTTTGTTCATCATCATCTGGTTCTTTGGCCGCCTACTAAGCAGAAGCCTTTCGGCGGCCGGAAAAAGGGAAAGGGGAAAAAACGGTCGACCACGGCAGAGCCCCATGCCGCAGCAAGTCCACCGTTACTCCCGGAGGCGGACAGGTATCCGGGAGGCGCCGTTAGAATACAGTCGGAAAACCCCCTGACTGCAAACCGTCCAATGGGCACGGTGACGCATGACACCCTGGATTAGGGGGGCGTTTTATACCTACCGCCAGGTACCCCCTAGAAATGGCCTCAGTATGCCCACCCCCAGCTCCCCCAGTGCGAGCCCATCCGGCCCGCCACCGGACGCAGCAGGAGAGTTTATACCTCGGCCTCAGCTAGGCCCCGCCTGCTTGCACCACTTCGGCAGAAGAGCAAGCCCATCCCGCCGCAGCGGTGCAAGCAGCGATGCTCATTGCCCAGTCGGCACCCGCTTGGAGGGTATATCAAGGAGGATTTTCACCAACCTCGCTGAAACCTATGTGGTGGATAATTTTTTAACCATTGAAGATTTTGAAGGCGGTATTCGACAAATCAAATCGTCAACTCAAACTTATGTGGATGGGTTATCGTCATACCTTCTCAAGTGCTGCCACGTATTCGCACTCTTTTACTAATTTTCTACAAATCTCTCGAGGTTGGTGAGTTTATTGATGCCTGGAAGGTGACTCTTATCAACCCCATATTTAAAAGTGGGAATAAGAATAATATAGCTAACTACAGACCTATTTCCAAATTATCCACGGTCTCAAAATTATTCGAATACATAGTAAAACAAAAATTATACTTCTCAATTAACCGCTTGATCTGTATAAATCAGCACGGTTTCATGGCCGGTAGGTCTACTGTTTCTAACCTGGCCATTTTTTCTGAATACTGTATATCGGCTTTTCACAATCATGTTCAAGTCGACACC
Source organism: Rhagoletis pomonella (assembly GCF_013731165.1). Lineage (NCBI taxonomy): Eukaryota > Metazoa > Arthropoda > Insecta > Diptera > Tephritidae > Rhagoletis > Rhagoletis pomonella. The sequence continues at coordinate 3,006 of NW_023466861.1, forward strand.
GTGTATACGGAGTTTTCAAAAGCGTTCGGCATAGTCACTCTATGTTACTTACAAAGTTACACAGCCTAGGAGTCCACTCAATAATTTTGAAGTGGATGAAATCATATCTATCTCGCCGGAATATTGTTGTTGTCGTTGACGATGTATCTTCCCATCCCTTTATCGCAACCTCTGGTGTTCCTCAGGGGAGTATACTAGGCCCCTTCTTTTTGTAATTTTTATAAACTACATTTCTAGTTGTTATAAGTTCTCTGAGTTTCTTTTGTATGCTGATGATCTGAAGATTTACTCCACGGTAGCCTGTCCATCAGACTCTTTGAACCTTCAAAGGGATCTGGATAACGTTGTCGCTTGGTGTAATAAAAACATGCTAAATATAAATATAAATAAGTGTCACCATGTCACCTTCTCTAAATCTCGCTCTCCTATCCCAACTTCCTACCACATTGGTGGTTCTCAGATGGGTAACCCTACTGAAATTATAGATCTAGGCGTGGTGTTTGACTGTAGATTCTCATTTCAAAGCCAATTAAACTGCACGATAGCTAAAGCATACTCTATGCTTTTATTCGAAATTTCAGCTCAAACTTTTCTGATCCGTATACCCTAAAGTCACTCTATATCAGAGTTGTGAAAAATGCATTACATTATTTAATGCATAGCGTTTTAATGTAAATGAAAAAGATGAATGCATTAATTTTTGATATTTAATGTAAATGAAAATTTCAATGCATTAATTCCGAAGAAATAATGCTAATGATTTTTTTTGTATTAACATTAAAATGTTTAAATTATTGCTATTGCAATAATTTATTAATTAAAATTATAACAAACATTAAAAACCCATTAACTAATTTTATTTTGAAGTACAAATTCTTTTCTGACGTTGAGGGTAGAATTTTAAGGTCAGAAAAGATAGTGACGGACGTTAAGGCTGGTTTTCACTATGTCAAGTTCAATGGCATTTGTCGTTAAATAGGTAAAATCACGTTGTCAAATGGAACTAAAAAACGGTTCATTGATTGATTTAGATCAGAGTAGGTCCTCAGTCGTGTACATGCGCTGCTAAACTGGCTATCTGTCCATTTTTGGCTCATACTTAATATATGTAATCGGCCTGGGCGTAGCCAGGTAGGGGCAGGGGGGTGCTCGAGCCATCCCCCCCTAACTTTCAAATTTTCCTTATATATATATAAAATAGTACCCTGAAATTCCAGCTTAATAGAATTAATGCATTGATATATTCATTTTCATTAAATTTCATAAATTAATGCATTAATTTTTCACATTAACATTACTGCTTTAAATACCATTAATGCATTAGAAGCTTTTAAGCTTTTAGCTTTTTTCACAACTCTGCTCTATACCTCCCTGGTGCGCTCCAAGTTAGACTATGCCGCCGTAATTTGGAGACCTTATTAAGCTTGCCATATCAATAGGGTTGAACGAATCCAAAAAAAATTTGTTCTTTTTGCCCTTCATTATCTGCATTTTGTCCACCCAATTCCCTCCTACCGTGGTAGATGTCTACTTATTAATCTTAAGTCTTTAGATTGTAGGTGGTCTATTCTCTCCCTTACTTTTGTCTATAACTTAGTACTTAGTGTCATAGACTGCCCATACTTGCTTGGACGTATCTATTTCGCTGTGCCTCAGAGATGTTTGAGAAATCACGAAACTTTGTCCTTGGAGAAGGTAAGAACTCAATATGCTTCTAATGCTCCCATACTCAGGGCTCTAAAGGAATTCAACTTGAACTCAAACTCTTCTCTTCTAGAATTTTCTTACTCGGAAACCCGTTTTAAATCAAAATTAAATGAATTAATTACTTAGTTTGTTTTTCTTATTTTTAAGTCGTTGTAATCTTTATGAAATGTAATAATTTCTGGATTATTATAAAATAAATAAATAAATAAAATTTAGTCGCTAGTCTCATGTACTTCGCTCATCAAAAGTTCTTCTTCGATTTGCATTGCGAATGGGTACCTCACTAACACGTAGGGTGCCAGATTTTGTATGCGCAAAATCAGTGCGTTAGACTCTTTCATGTTAAAAAATCAGTACTTTTCAGTACATTTTTATTCAAAGCTAAATTATGAATGTAAGTAGCAGATAATACTTTAAAACGCCAGAGAACTTGTTTTTAACAATATTTTGGTATATAAATAAAATATGGTTCATGAAAAATAAAAGTGCTATTCATTTCATGAGTGTACACATCATTGCACATAGAAGCCAATAAATTATTTTATATTTATGACATTTTTGAATGTCAAATGAATGTTTAAATAGTCAAAGAATTGCCGCCGCATTTTAAAATTATGTACTTTTAATTTGAAGTTCACTTTAAAAAATTTTAATTAGAAGCCGATATCTCCCTTTGCGTCAGGATCCTTAAGATCCTCTCATTTGAAAAAAAAAACTAAATCACATATTTTTTCAAACTGTGGAAAAGTACCACTATTTAAGGGCTTCATCTATATTTCCTCATGGCTTAAATTAATTTTTTCAACTACGCAAAAACTTTGAAAGAATAAGAATTCGCTAAAAAGAGTATCTAAGTATATATCAAAAACTCAAAACAATCTCTTTTACAATATCAGTAAATTGTAAAAAAAGAATTGTAAATTATAGGCAAAAGCCATTCGAAATTTGTTGTTATTAAACTGAAACTTATTTTCGAGATACCTAGCAACACTCGAAAAAAACGTCAGCCTTCTATCTAAATAATTTAAGCTTCATCATATTATCGCAACTGGTACGTAATGACCACATGCTATTCCCGTAAAACGATTGATCTTTTTGTTATATTAATCTCTTGGGCATATTAAACATTATCTGAGACATGTCAACCATAATTAAATTATTTTCTTCTTACTTTTTACATTACAGTTTAAGGAAATTCCAATGTTATGTAAATTCCTTAAGAAAATTCTAAAGTATTTTGTTTGAATTTAAAATTCAGTACGAATCAGTACAAATTTTGTAAAATCAGGACATTATCAGGACTGATTGAAGAAATGACTAAAATCAGTACAAGAGTTGAAAAATCAGTACTGTACTGATAAACTTATTACGTCTGGCAACAGTACCAACACAGTCACACTACGTCGGTACTTTCGTCAAGTTGCAAACTAAAAATTCACAAATTTTCAAACTTTTATAAGTTCGTTTTCGACTTCCTCTAAAATCGCGTTGATTCGTTGGGGTTTGAGGAGCCACTTAAGGTAATTTTAATAAAAATCAAATTTTTTGATTTTCTGGCCGCCATGTTGAAGTTTGAACAAACCGCTTGCGTTGTGTATGGAAAGTTTAAAGAATTTTCCCGCACCACTAGTATACTCTAGCTACTATCGGCACCCCAGGGTGCCGCGGCACCCACTTTGGAAAAGCCTGGTGTAGAGAATGAAGTTGCGAGATTTTACTCGATGCTTTTTTTGTTCCCGTACTTTTTGCTGTTACTCACTTTTTACTCTCACTTCATAAAGTAATTTTGCTGTTTGACATTTTTAAATGATTTTACTCGAGAAGTATTGGATCAGAACTATTACATCATCCATACATATGTATACATATATGTTGCTCTTTTATCAATAGACTACTAAACCTATGCCTAAAACCATTCTACGAATATCAAAACCACTTGCAACTAATGAGTTCATACATATGTATGTACCAGGTTTGTTGGGAATATTCGCATTCGCAACCGCGGAGCATTAATTTTAAAATTCGCATTCGCAATAATCAATGCGGAGCTTTTGCGAATGCGAATATTTTGCAAGTGGACCGATAAAACGTATATATGGCAAAAAAACTTACATATTGTAGCCAATATTTTTGCCTGTAGTCGTAGGAGCATTGGTGTAACAAAACTGGTCAAATGTCATATTTATCAACTTTGATAAATATTATTTCTTAAGCTATATAACCGAGCTATCAATGGGCAGCCATAAAAGTTCTCACTTCTACTTGACCTTTGACGTACATCAAAGAGAACATAGTCCTTTTAATAATATTTTTTTTTCTGTACTTTAAATACCTGCTTTGGCTTCTTTCTTTATAATGATTTTTTTGGACCAATCTTAAAAAAAGGCGTGAGTACTAGGTACTCATGGAATTTGATGTGTAAAC
>NW_023466862.1:0-7134 GCF_013731165.1 Rhagoletis pomonella
TCATTTTCGTTCAGGCCATGGGAAAAAATTGAGTACTTTCCCCTCAATGTTGTCATCAGAAAGTCCTCAGTACTAATAGTCAAACTACTCATTTATGCCGTACTACAAAAACAAAAGTGTAAATGTGTGAGAATTTTTGCCTAAAGTGCTCAGCAATGTCTTGTAGGGAAATAGGCTTATGCTTGTACGTCTTTGTAATTTTTTGTAACTTTACACCCAAAAAAAGGGTGCTTATAATCCAAGAATAAAAAATATAAGTATGCCACTCTGCGTATTTTTACAAATGCTTCGTTTTAAAAACAAAAATATTGAAATCGGTTTAGTACTTTGAGAAATAAGTCGTTACAAACGTACTCCATATAATCAATTTTATATAATAGTATAGATATTATAAATATGTAATAAAGTAATTGCAGAATAGAATAAGTAAGCGAAATATTTGCTTTGTCTGGTTTAAGAATGATTTCAAGGTGCAGTGATCACTGCTGTCATAGCTTACTAAATGATTAAATTCAAAATGTGTAAGTTACAAAAGCAAAATGTCTAATAATTTAGTCATATTTTAAATCAAATAATAAACAAACATTCTCATTTTGGTTGTTGTGATTTTCGCTCATCCCTTGTCAAATTTAGGGCTGGAGACAAATCGGTTTCAGCGTTGTGCCATCAGCAGTGTCATTCCACAATATACACTTGTGGTCAGCTGATTAAGTTAAGTGACATTTTGACCTGTTTTGGTTATTTTTCTTTTGTTTATTTAATTTTTATATTTTTTTAATAAAAGTCTGGCACATACTTCATAACCAGTACTACATAAATCTACAATTCAAACTTCGTACAAAAATTATAAAAACTCAACAAACTTTAAAAATTACACGCAAAAATTTTAAATATTTCATTCAAAAATTTTAGAAAAATTTTCAGGCATTCAGTTGTGTAGCCCATTCAATGTTATTAGGCTAAACTGCAAATTTCAAGGCACCAGAAAAGCGCGTTGATTTTTAATAATATTTTGGCTGACGGTGTTCATACCATATCGTCGTTTAAAGTGCATAACCGCGTATCAACAAAATGCAAAACCGCGTATCAGTAAAATTCAGAACCGCGTATGTGAGTTTTAGAAATCATTTTCTAGAGTGTAAAAACACCCATATTTCAAAGTGCTTCTCTTTTTTATAAAGAAATCGCACCTCTGGCTAGTATATTTCAAGACGAATGGATAAGGATTGAGCCAAGAAAAATTGCGACATAAAATTTTTAATAAAAAGTTGAAAACTTTTAGCTGTAGTTGTTAAAGGTTGTTGAATTTTTATAATTTTTGTACGAAGTTTGAAATTGAAATGTATGTGGTGCTGGTTATCTAATATGACAGGATTTTATAAAAAAAATTATAAAAAAACAAGTAAGAAAGTCTAAGTTCGGGCGGAGCCGAACATGAAATACCCGGCGCAAGTATTAAATATATGTTTTTTCACCTTTCTGAAACCTACCGCTAGATGGTAAGCTGGGGTATATCAATTTTGAGTAAATTAGCGTCCTTCAATTTCGAAATATTGCAGTTTCAAGCATTTCTGAAATTTACCGTTATATGAAAAGCGGCCGTAATTTTAGTCCGATTTCAATAATTTTCAACGTTTTGCTTATATGTGGCAAGCACAATAACCACACCGAGTTTGGTACAAATTGGTAGAACGGTTACCGATTTACATATATGTGAGCATAAGTGGGCGGTGCTACGCCCATTTTCCAAAATTTTACCATAAACGTATTTCTTGGTAAAGAATTGTTGCAAGCGTCAATTTTGAATAAATTAGCTTCAATATTTATTGATTTATTGAAGATTAAGTATTTCTCTAAATTACCGTCATATGGGAAGTAGGCGTGGTTATTGAGCCATTTTAAAAATTTTCAGCCATTTGGTATGTTGTGCGAAGGCCAACAACTGTGCTAAGTTTGGAAGAAATTGGTACAGCGGTTACCAAGATATACACATGTAACCATAAGTGGGCGTGGCTACGCCCATTTTCCAAAAATTTATAATATTCTTATTTTTCGTCTAAAAATTATTGTAAATATCAATTTTGAGTAAATTATCTTCAGTAGTTACTAAAATATCGCAGTTTTCGCATTTCTGGAAATTACCGTTATATGGGAAGTGGGCGTGGTTAAAGTCCGATTTCGCCCATTTTCAATACCAACCTACCTTGGATACCAAATTTCGTTGAGATATCTCAATTTTTGCTCGAGTTATCGTGTACACGGACGGACGGACATACGGACAGACGGACGGACAGACAGACATGGCTTAATCGATTTCTTTTTTCATCCTGATCATTTATGTATACATTTGTCTATATCTATCTCGATTCGTTTTGGCTGTTACAAACAACCGTTATGTGAACAAAATTAATATATCCTTGTGCACAAGTGCGCTCGGGTATAAAAACAAATAATAAAACTGGTTAAAATATCACTTAACTTAATCAGCTGCCCATAAGTGTATAAATAAATACATACAATTTTTGGCTGTCTTTATCAAATGTATTTCTGAGTTAAATAAACTAATGCAAATATCAAATATTTTTCTACTACTAAATTCAAACCTTCAATTCGCAATCTTTAATCATTTTATGATCCGTCATTGACTGGCTGCAACATTTCCCATCAATACAAATAAATATAATCAGTTCAAATAACTCACGGTAAGTAAGCAATAGTAAACTATTTAACTGTGTGTGTGTGTGTGTGTGTGTGTGTTAACCACCTTTGCTGATTAAAAGAAAAGTCGTATAGTTCAAAGTGAGTAAGTATTTATCCAGCAAATAAACCAAGTTTACAAAGGAAAAGGTAAGCGAAGCAGAACAGACTGTAAGCCAGACGGGCAGACGACAAACAAACCACAAGCAAATAACCAGCCAATAAATAGCAGACATGGCTTGGTTTTTGAGCAAAGCAAAATTTCTTCAAACAATTTATTTACCTTTTAAATTGTTAATTAAGCAACGGATACCACAGCCTGGAAAATGCTTCAACGTACTTGAGAAAGGAGTCACGAGTGCTTGGTTAGAGTGTTTACTTAGAAGCCAGTTTCAAGTTTCTTTGCAAAGAAGTATAAAAACAATGGAGAATTATGTATCAGACAAATGTACAGCAACAAATGAAAATTTGGGATTTTAAATACCCTTAAATTGTAGTCCTTTCAAATTTTGCCGAGATCTTCGTAAAAACAAGAGGGTACATTTCGGGGCTTTAAGTGGCGGGAGCCAAGCCCAGCACACAACCACTTCATCATTGTCCCCAGCAGGAATCTGAAGTACTATCTTCGTAGCCCAATACCTATGCCCACTAGGAACTTAGAGTAAGCTACTTCATCCTTGTTTTTATACCTTTTACAGAATAGTATTTCAGTATTCCCGTATGTTTCGCTTATCTTGCGATGGTCAGAGTCACCGAGCTACTTTGGGCTTCTTCTTACCGAGGCACCATTGTTCTCTTGGATTCTTGGGTGCTGAACGTTATTTTTGCATATCTCAACAAGCCGAATATGTGATTGCATTAAGAGGACCGCAGGTAGATGCGTGCATTTGCACGTCGGACCGAATGGAGTAGCCATGGTTACGCCAAATTGGCAACACAAAAATCACTCTTGTCTCTAGTTTTAATGAGCGGTAAGTCTGTCACAAACAATATCTACATATATACAGCTATCATAATCTGGCTGATTTGTACCCAATGCAGAAATTGCTTTTGGTCATATCGATGCTTTCATTGTATATCATCCCTGCATGTTTTTCGCGGGTTGTCATTGCGATGGATTGGATGAGGGAAGAGAATTGCTCGTCCTGACAGGCCTAAATATTACCACAAAGCCGTCAGTTAAAGCCCAACTGGAAAAGAAAAAAAAAATCCAATGAAAAATCGTCTCAAGATTGACCTATTTGTGTGATAGTATGAAATAAATTATTGTAAACCAGTTATCACGTTTTCTTGCCGCTACTGCATTACCAAGTCCATTACCGACATACTTCCTCATATTTGTATGTTTAATAGTTATGTATTTATTTTTGGTCATAGTTTGGTTGAGTTTTTGATTAACTATTTGGAATATCTACGTATCTACATCTTGTTCTATTTTCACAACCTCAACTGAAAGTGGTTTACTATATCAAAAATATGTATAGTATATTTGTGTTACGCCACACGGTGAACTTTTAAAAAATATAGTTTCTCAATCAAAACTAAACAATTCGTCAACGCGTAAAAGTTTGAAGTTTCCCCATACTCACGGAAAATGTTTTTCATGTTTTCATAACGCAAATCAATTTAGCCTAGAGCATTTCATTGTGTATTTTCCAAAGAATTTCAATTATATGCCAGCGATTGTGTCGTACTTATGAGGAGCGTAGGTAGGTATGGAGAGCTTTCGCCAATATACTCGAATTTCCTAACAACAAACATTCTCAACTAACTTGTTGCAAACTATGCCACAACTGCCATCGCTAAGCGAGCAAAAATAGTACAATAGCAAAAAATGTAGGTGAAAAGGGAAAAATACATTTTCCATTAAGACATTTCTCGAATTCGCGCAATTTCAATTTCTTTTCTTTTAGCCGCACTGCGTTCGCCATGCACGCCATTGCCATGCCACCGCACCATATTGCATGCATCCTTGAAGAAGTTGAAACAATAGAAAAATTCCTTGCGGCCATGCAACACAATGCAAACGCAATATGGCAACATGGGCAGATGAAATAAATGGATTTTTGCTGCTGCTGCATGCGCGGTACAAAGAGGTGGCGGCAGTGTGCTGTAGCTGTACGTCCCACAATAGGCGCGCGCTATCACTGCTTTCACTATCAGCTGCCACCTGCAACCACCTGCCACCAGCAACCATTGCACAATCAGCCGACAAAAGAGGAACAAACGCAGCAATGTCGTTATGGCGCAACAGCAGCAGAACTAGCTGGCATTGTGCGCATTCACTATTTGCTCTTGATTTCATAAACTTGTAATTCGTTTTCGCTGTCGCGATCCATACGTATTCGCCACCACTCATGCCGCAGCAGCCACTGCCAATGCCGTCAGCATAGTTATAGTTCCATTATTATTTACGCCATACCTCCATTGCTTTCAACCCACACCCGTCACAGGCATCTTAGGCTTGTACCACTTTGACTGTCGTGCTTTATGTACAGCATCCACCCCGCTCCTCACCTGCAATATTTCCATTAAACTCATTTTATTTCTTATTTTTATATAAAAATAGATGAATAACTTTTTCTCCTCTTTCATGCCAGGTGTTTATTTTATTCGTTTTACTCATTTGCCATTGTCGCCCTTTGTTGCAAGCATATACATACATATATATATGTATATATGTAAGTGTGCGAATTTTATTGTATTCGCTGATTGCAACTTCTCTGAATTCTTGCCGACAAATGGCGGTGGCCGAACGCCATTGAAAGTGAAACCATTAAAAATGCACTCGGCGTGCGCGACGTCGAAGCTTTCATTTTCATTTCATTTGCGGCAACAATGCCGTACTGCATTTTTCACCTACATATTTGCTCTCCCCCCTTTTGTGTGCCTATCGTATATGTTTGTGTATTGTAAATGTAGATGGAAGCAACCTCTCCATACTATTTGCTCGTGACGCTTCAATTCAGCGCATTGTTTTCACTATTATTAATGTCCTTGACAAAGTTCGAAAACTATTTCCCACATTTTTTCCTTCCCTTTCAGCAATCGATAAGCGTGTTCGCTGTTTTGAATTTGTCGAAAGGTTTGCGGCTTCTAAGTGTTCTTGATAATGGGTCCAATGGAAAGTTAATGGGAAGCTTTCAATAAGTACACAAAATGCCAATATTAACCACGCTGGATTTTTACCCCCAACCTGAGCAAGATTGCTGTATCCTCATAGAGAACTTCAGGCCAATTAGCTTCATATTTTTTTAAGTAAAATTCAGAAATACATAATAATAAAAATATTTGGCGATCGCTTGTGGGGGTCTGGTCGCTATCGGACAGGTTCGTTTTTGGCGATAAAGATCTATTATTGAACTGGAAATTTGGTTCAAAATTTTGGGGTTTACCAGCTGTTGAGGGCGAGTCGACACGGTCCTATTAACGAATGACAAATTCGCCTGGGAAACAGCTATATTTCACAATAAATAAAATCAAGCTACAGACTTTAATATTTAAATACATTTCTCTTCAAAAGATCTTTTGTACAAAAGCAATAAAATCATTTAAGTGGAAAATAATAACAAAAACACTTCATAACTCATTTCTTTAATTCTCCTTTTTGGTCCAATAATACAAAACCATGCTACGAACCACTAAGAACAATAAACAGAATAGGAAAATCCAAACAAAAGCAATTGAAGCAGCATAAAAGAACAAAAAAAGAACCAAATAAAGTAAGGATTGAAGTGTACACTGTGGGTACTGTTGTTAACAAGTAAAGTTGTTGGCCGCACAAAAGAAGAAATCGACTGCACAATTGCAGGCCCAAAGTAAGAGTATAAGTACTTTTGTAGTTGGTAAATACATGAGTTCTGTGTATTTTTTTTTTTTATTCTCGACTTTGTTGTAAGCAATTTCACTGAAAATGCCTCCAAACGATTTGCACTCATACTGCTACCTAAAAATAAAAATATTTTCAATTTTCATTAAAAATCGTTTGTAGTTGAGTTGCTGGCCTTTTCTGTGTTTTTAATATTTGATTTTTTTTGTCCTTGGAACACCAGTTTGTTCGGCTGGTTATTCAATGCATTCACAATTTAATTTATAATAAGAGTATTTTTTTTTTTGAATGTATTTAAGTACCTGAGGTGATATTGATAGAAGACAAAGTATAAGAAATACATTAGGCCACGGCCCACAGTGCTTCGCTCCCATATGAAATGTGGGCAAAAATATAATTATGAACGGATTTAAATTAAAATTCGCTTCTTAGTAAAATTGAGGACGGATAGCTTTCATACTTTCACTGTAAATGCAGTTTGAAGTTGAAAAATGGGGCTCTGGTGGCATTTACATATCTGTGTTCGTATGGAAAAGTAGCTTATGTCGAAAGGTTGGCTTTAGTATAATGCGGCAATCCCTTTATTTTTTAAACGGCAAGGAATTTTT
>NW_023466863.1:0-7133 GCF_013731165.1 Rhagoletis pomonella
AAAAATCGTATTTAGTAACCGATTTCGTTCAAATTTTAAATGTGAGCAATGTACCTGTATGATGGAAAATTCTTTTGATAAAAATTGACCCGATGAGTGCCGCTGGAGTCGAGATTGAAATTCATAAAACGTATTGATTTTATGGTAAGTAACGGTTTTGCAGAAAATGGATTTGACTTGACTTGTTGGATTTGTTTGTCTGACGCCCTCATGCACGATCATGCGATCTTGCATCTACCTAGAAATCAGTTCATAATTATTACCACGAATTGTAAAAGTGGCGAATTAAAAAGGAAAGATCACCGTTGGTAGGTAGGATCAATTGCTTCATTTGAAAGATATTCAAGAGATCACACGACTCATTTAGCCAATGTACCGGAAAACTTTTCATCCTATGGGACAGCGAGGATTCTTGGCCCTCCTATAACAGAAAACGCAACCAAAAATTTTGACTTTACAGACTATTTTTGCTTTTAAACGCTCTTTTGCATTGGCCAACGCAACAGTTTTTATTAGGCGCCGCGAAGTAAGCGGGCATTGGCTAGTTATCTATATACAGTATATTTTGCTTTGCTGCCTCTATGCTTAAGTGCACATTTAAGATACCTACCCCAAAATGCGCATCAGAGGCATTATTTTTAACTTTTATAAGGAAACTGCTCCGATAGATGCATTTAGCATATCTGCACATTTGCGATACCTCCCTTAAAAAATATGCGACTAGTATCAATTATCAAAGAAAGTATTACGTTTACCTGCCTGACGCAAACGTCAAGCTGTGAAGCTGTGTTTTTCTGTATCTGTTTAAATTTTGTGTTTTATAAAGCTGTTTACGCTTATTAAAGTAAAAAATTAAAAAAGTGTTAATTAACTTCTGGTGCACAATTTAAAGATAAGTAAAACATCAAAATTTCCCGTAAATTTGATTAATTTAACTTGATATTCTTAATTGAATGTGCCGAGTATTTTGCTTCATATAATATATTGTTGTTGTACAATTGTTTTTGATTGTGCACATTGATTTTGCTCTTTTTGTCTTTTTGTCATTTCTGCTGTTTCATCTTTGTCACAGCTGTTTGCGTTGTGTTTATTAGGTGTCAAATATACAGTGCATTTAAAACCGTTCGCTACATAGCTGATATTTACCAGCTGATTGGTTCACTGATTAATACATCGTTTTCAAAACCGTTTTTGCTTTTTTGCTTCTAAAACCTAAAAATAAATATAATTTTAAACAAGTCGTGTATTTACACCAATTGTCACGTTAAATCCGACTCCTATGTGTCATGCTGGCTCTGCGATAGGATTGCCCATATAAAATGTGCTGGTTTGAGCGGTAGAGTATTAGACGCTATTAACAAGGGTAAGGGTCTTCGTTGGTCTTGTCAAAAATGTAGATCAACCGAAGTTGATTTATTTAAATTCTTCAGGCAGTCCAGAAATGGTTTTTCTGATATCGGGAAGGATCTGTCGGCGCTTGTTGAGAAATTTAAGCATTACGAAAAAAATGTTTAGGTCTTTCACTTGTCTCGACAACCCTCCACACTCTGAGGTTAGCCGAAAAAATAAAGGTGGGCATGTTATTAGTCCACCTAAAAAGACAGCCACGGATTCTAGTAAAAAAAATCCTCCTTCCCAGTCCTTGGAACTTATTAATTTATCTTCTCCATGCCCTCAGGCATTGGAGCCTCCGATATCTAAAGCCATATCCACTAGGTCTACTAAAAATAGTCAAACCGTTGATTTAACAGTGTTGCCATCAACATCTCAAGCTCCACTGTCTAACTTAGTTCCTCCGAATAATTTGGAGCCCCGCACATCAGACATCATTACCAAAAAGTTGGTTGTAATTCCTCCGAGAAGATCAATCTTTGTCTCTAGATTTGCTAAAGATACTTCTTCGGATGATATAAAGTCATACATATCGATTAAAATTAGAACTAAAGATGTATTTATTCGTAAATTTAATTTTAAATACGATCGCGATGTTTCATCTTTTAAAATTGATGTAGCTTCCGAAGATTTTGTTTCACTACTAAATAGTTCATTTTGGCCGACCGGGGCGTTTGTTCGCGAGTTTGAGTATAAACCTAATAAAAGTAATAATAACGTAGCTAAAATTTCTAATCTTAATTCGGGTTCAAAAAACTAACTCGCAAGTCTAATTTAAATATTTACTATCAAAACGTTGGAGGTTTGAATACAAAATTAACTGACTTATATTTTAAAGGTTTTGACTGCAATTATATTATTTCCTTGACCGAAACATGGCTCAAGCCTCATATTTTTAATTCCGAAATTCTTCCAAATGAATATCAAATATACAGTAGTGACCGCGTGGGCAGAATCGGCGGTGGTGTTCTTTTTGCGGTGCATTCATCAATACCATCCGAGGAAGTTAGTCTTCCTGTCATTGAATATACCGAATTTAAATGTATACGTGTACAGGCTGGAAAGGCTTATATTTATTTAGCTCTTTGCTACATCCCTCCTAATTCTGCCGTATCAGTATATATGCAGCTAGTTTCTTTACTTGAGACCGTAAATGCAATGCTTACGGCATCCGATTCTATGATTGTTTTGGGCGATTTAAATCTGCCACTTATTTCATGGAATATCATTGACACCGATGTTGTACCAGTTTCATCTACAGATAGTTACAATGTATTTCTGGAGGAAATGGCTGAACTTTGCCTCAAACAAATAAATATATGTCCAAATAAGTTTGAAAAGGTCTTGGATCTCGTTTACGTTGATGATGTTCCGAAGGCCTCTATTAATCGGTGTGATTCCCTAGTTTTGCCGGAAGATGCATACCATCCTGCTCTTGAGTTAAGCTACGAAATCATAAATGAAATACATAATAATAAGTCAAGTTCAAGTACTAGATATGTTTTTGCGAAAGCAAATTCCAGGAAAATTAACAAAGAACTTTCTAAGTTATCTTGGCCAATATATAGAGATGACGTGGAGCGTAGCGTTGAGCACTTTAATGATACTGTTTTCAATTTGTTTCGAAAGTATGTGCCAATACGTAATATTGTTCATGAAGAACCAATACAATTATGGTTCACTAAAGAGCTTAAAAATGTGAAAAATAAAATGTCGCACTCTTTTAAACTGTATAAAAGAACGGGCTTACACAGTGATTACCTAAGGTACTCAGTTTTGCGGCATAGCTACTTTGCATTAAATAAGAAATGTTATAATTCATATTTATGTAAAATTAAGAAGAATTTAATTAACAATACTAAATCATTTTATGGTTTCGTAAATTCAAAGCGTAAGGCACATGGTTTTCCGTCCGCTATGCATTATCGCAACACTGTATCTAGCGACAGCCAACTCATTGCCAACATGTTTGCTCGGTTCTTTAGGTCCAATTATTCTGTAGACTTCCCTATAAGTGAAGACTATCCATACGAGATTTGTCCAATCAACTCTGCTTATATTCCAGTAATATCTTCCGATGAAGTTTTACACTATTTAAAAACTTTAAAAGCGTCATTTAGGCCTGGACCTGATCATATTCCGACCTGTTTTCTTAAAAACTGCGTTGAGAACATCTGCGAGCCTTTAACAACTCTATTCAATTTGTCACTTAAACATGGCGTTTTTCCGTCAGCCTGGAAGGAGTCTTTCATAATACCACTTCACAAAAACGGCAGCAGGTCCTCTATAGAAAACTATCGAGGCATAGCGAAACTCTCCGCCATCCCCAAATTATTCGAAGCAATTATTGTTAACCATCTGACATATTCTATATCTTCTTCAATTACACAATCTCAACACGGGTTTTCTAAAGGAAAATCTACTAAGGAAAATCATTTGTAAGGCGATGGTCAAAAGAGTTCAAAGATCCTTATGTTACAAAAGCTCTTTTTACCAGTTTAGTTAGACCTATACTAGAATACGGATATATTGTTTGGAATCCCCGCTACCAAGTTCATTCAGAAAGGATTGAATCAATTCAAAAACAATTCTTGCTTTTTGCATTGCGTAATTTTAACTGGGATTCAGATTACAATCTATCCCCTTACACAAGTCGTCTAAAGCTCATAAATTTGCCTACACTCGCAAGTCGTAGAGAAATGCTGGGTATAATATTTATCGTAAAATTAATGACAGGCTTGATTAATAGCCCGGCCCTCCTGGCTGAGGTAAAATTTAATGTTCCTTCTCGAGTGTCAAGACACTTTCGACCTCTATTTTTAAAGCCATGCAAAACTAATTTTGAACTAAACGAATCATTCCGTGGTTTATGTCAAGAGTTTAACTGTCATTCCAGCACGTTTGACGTATCGGACTCGATTTTTACTATAAAGAAAACTATTATTTCCACTCTCAATAATTGAAATACTATCTTTAGCATATCCAATCAGCTGATGAATTTGATTCTGTAGCTGAATAGTTTTAGATCTCGACACTTAACAAACTCCTGATTCCACTACTCGGCACCAAAAAACTGAAAAAAAAGGTTCCGTACGTCATGCGGACTGCGCCCCTCGTGTCGGTTGGGCGGGAATGGAGTACCCTCCATGTTTGCCGTTGGGATTAATTAATTAATATAGTGTTTAGTGTTGAACAATTTTTGCTCTTAAAATTAAGAAAATTATGTCGAGCAAAAATATTAATAATCAAAAACGCAAATATGTGGTAGATTTCAGACCTTGAGTGGTAGAAGTGGTAGATGCTCAAAAAGTGGCAGATCTACCACAATGTGGTAAAAGTCCGATCACTATTCTGTTCTCTCGGTCGCTCTCAATTTTTTCCTTGTGCAGTGAAAAAAAACAACAATTTCTCTAATTTTTTCCATTCTTACTCTCTTTGACCAACATGCTGTTCAGTGTTGCCAGAACTTTTCGGGATGACCGGCTAGATTGGACAAAAAAAAAACGGCTAAAATGTTTCAACTAGAATTAATTTTTTTTTTTTAATACATAAACTACAATTAGAAAGACTAGTAAATCCATTGATTTTTGTTTGTTAACAAAGATTATACGTAGCTAAGCTGTACACCACTTTATTTTTGTTTAACAAAGGAAACTGCTGTTATGCGTAGCTAAGCTTTACATCAGAAGACATGTTTGTATTACTTAAATATAAAAACAGAGATAAATTACAAACTTATGGCGTTTTCTTTTCTATTCAACAAATTTGCATTATACATATTGTAACATTTTCAGTATGTTGCTTTTTGTCCCGCAAAATGGCTATATTAGCAGAAAGTATGGCACTTTTGCGTACTAGGAGGGCAATATTTTGAGAAATGAACACGTAAAGCTGTGAAAGGGCTGAGGAAAACAGGGAAACATTATTTCGAGAAAAGAAAACGCCATGATACAAACACAGAAGGTAGTTTAATTTATTGACTTTCGTTGTTGTTGCCGACCACTTCACTTTTAACAAGTTTATGACATTTAACTAAAATCATACCACCAGATTCACTAGCAGAAAAATTTTTGTTTCTTGAAAAAGTAAAAAAAAATTTGAAGTTAGTGAAGTTGGATGAAAATATTGAAAGTGTTGCGCGTTTCCAAACTGCCAGAATGCGATACACCTAAGCAAACGTTCGAAAATAAAGTTTTTTGCATTTCCGAGGATAGGGTACGGTACGATCTAATGCAGTTTGATGACAAATTGCTGCCGCAAAATATTTTTAAGCCTCTAAAATATGTACCGTTATCCGTGGAATAGGAAGGAAGTCGAGTTAAAATGATGCCCTGCAACTTGTAACAGTACCAGTTTTTGGATTCTCGAAATTTTCTAATAAAGATGTGGTGCTGATAAAAAATATATATACATAAATATAAGCACGAAACTATGTATTCGTCACAAGAATTATCCACATAAGATGAAAACTACTGCAGTTTCATTTTGGTTACGGTTCGGTTATTTGTACACTGATTTTGGGTTATCGTCTTTCAAAGGGATTAAACTTTAATTTAAAATGAAGATTTCTGTTTGAAATATGCACTTTTTTTGTAAATTTGGAAATAATAATATTAACAAAAATTAAGTATGTTTGCACCATGATGCAATTATTCACAGGTATTGTATTGCAAGAGAGTTTTGCTCCACATCGAAATTCGTGCTCTTTTATTTTCTAAGTGTTGCGAATAAAACTTTACACTTAAATTTAAGACATCATAACAAAAATTTTATGAAAAAATCCCCTCTACGTCCTCCCAAATATAAACTGGGACGCAAACTTGAAGAAAGTTTTGCCTATTTTTCTTTAGTTTATTTAATGTTTTTTACTTTTTATATATATTTAGCTCATTACTTTCCAAACACTATATACTACATCCAGATTTCAGACTTTGTGTAAAAATTATGAAAATTCCGTAAAATTTCAGCAAAATTTTTAACTTTTTAATCAGCTAAAATGGCGCGTCCCAGTTTATATGTATGTAATTGGGTCACTCGCAGTCCGACAGATAATTTTCCAGAGATAAGACTAGCCATATCTAATAGATTTTGGATCACTAAATTTGTAAAAATAAAAACTTGATTTGTTGGAATTTTAATAAAATAAGGCGAATAGCAAATAGCTAAATAGGCTAAAAACGGCTAATTATTTTTGGGGCAAAACCGCTAACAAATCGGCTGCCGCGGCATGCCGGCTCAATCGAATTTTCTCCAGCTATTTGCTATCACAACCGGCTAAATCTAGCCGGAAAACGGCTTAATGGCAACACTGATGCTGTTATGCAGAGGGCAGGGTACCCAACTCATTTTTGAGAATTCCCCGATTTCGACTATGAAATTTCCGATTTTGCCCGAAATTTCGTAAACTTCCCCACCCATAGATATCCTCTTATTTAAAAAAATGTATTTTGGTATATTGCTTGTCTTTCTATTTATTTTATTTCTATATGTAATTTAGCCATTATTTCTATATGTAATTTAGCCATTTAGCAACAAATAAAGAATAAAAAATGTACATATAATACTTGTATACATACAGTGGTCGAAAAAATTTTAGTCACATCAAAATTTTGACAAGTTTTCACAATTATTATTTTTTTTTGTTATTTAATTTGAGTTATTTTCTTATAAAAATATTGTTCATTCCCCAATAAAAACCGTATAAATCCAAGTTTCAAACTTTGAGCAAGACTTAAAAAAAA
>NW_023466864.1:0-7131 GCF_013731165.1 Rhagoletis pomonella
GGTTAAATTCGATCGAAAGCCCCTCAGGTCGCATAGCGCGATGGGCCCTGGAGTTGCAACAACACGCCTTCGACATCGAGTATCGCAAAGGAAAACTGAACTTAGTCGCGGACGCACTGTCTCGACAGCCACTAGAAACGCTACTACGAACAACAGTGGCGGAACCACGACGCAAGTGCTGGCACAGACGGGTCGATGAAAAGCGTACCAACCCGGAGAAATACGCCGATTACATGATACAGGAGGGGCAGCTCTACCGTCATATCCCGTGTCGATCCCAGGACGAGGAGGCAGTCCCCTGGAAACTGTGTGTGCCCAGCCCCCTCCGTCGACGTCGTACTGAGGGAGAACCATGACATACCAAGCGCGGGGCACATGGGTATTAGCCGAACAGTAGCACGGATTGCCAATCGGTATTATTGGCCAGGAATGTTTTGCGACATCAGCCGGTACGTCCGTCAATGTGAGTCCTGCCAGAAGTACAAGGAGGCACAACACAAACCAGCCGGCAAGATGCTCTCGCAGGTCGCTCAAGAACCTTTCGCCACGGTGTGTGCCGATTTCATCGGACCCCTACCACGGTCCACGCATGGCAACACCATGCTACTTGTGATTTTCGACAGATTTAGCAAGTGGGTCGAGTTGGTCCCCATGGGACAGGCCACAGCGGAAGGACTTCGCCGCGCGTTTAGGGAGCATATCCTCGCCCGATTTGGTATACCCAAGGTCTTCATCTCGGACAATGGTGTACAATTTACTAGCACGCTCTGGCAGCGTTACCTCCAGGAGGTGGGGGTGCGCCAACAATTTACGGCCCCGTATACACCCCAAGAAAAACCGACGGAACGCGCCAACCGCACTGTAAAGCGAATTATCGCACAGCTTACGAAGACACAACATAGGCGGTGGGATGACCTCCTCCCAGAAATCACACTCGCCGTAAATACGAGCGTCACAGTCTCCACAGGATACAGCCCAGCGTTCCTGGTGCAAGGACGGGAACCACGACTACCAGGAGCACTCTTCGATGAAATAAATATCGGAACAGGCGAAATAGCCCCGACGGCCCAGGAAAAGTCCACAAGGATGCAGGAAGCATTCAGGATCGTCAGACAAAATATGGAACGTGCCACGACCGACCAAGCGCGCCACAGCAAGTATGCAATGACGACCCAGCTAGCCGCTAGGCGGACGGCCGTCGCACGCGCTGCCAGCATGCATGCCGTTACCATCCACGCGGAAACGACCCGCGCTCTGTCAGTGCACGCGATCGCCGCTAACGCATCCGCAAGGTACGCGACCACAGCCAGCATGACGATGGGCACCCACGCTGAAAATGCCGACACCGCACAGGCTACAACAGCACGCGCCGTCGCAGCCCAAACAATTGCACGACGGACCCTCGCCGCGCGCACGGGCGCCGTACACGCTACAGCGGCGTTCACCAACGCAGCGCGCACTGCCCACGAAACCGCCGGGCGCACACTAGTCTCTTCCCCGTCCTTCAGCCTTTCGGGAGACGACAGGTACAACACCGCCGGGGCAGCCGCCTTCTCGGTGAGGAGGGCAGCTCCAGATCACGACACTAGACACGGGAGCGGAATGGACACGGACAAGACTGCGTCCACTGGTAGCCCGCCCAACGAAAGTCCAACAAGCGACAGCTCAACGAGCGACAGCGCATCGCACACCACCTCATCGGACACCAGCACGACCACCGATAGCCCCACAGGCGAGAGTCCCGCCAGCGACAGACCGGCTAACCAGGACACCGACATGGCGTTGGCCGAACAGCTTGAAATCGAGCTATCCTCGGACGAGGAAGCGCCACAGCAGGCGCCGACGGGCCCGCGAGTAATTTTCCCGCCAGGACCCGGCGGAATAACGCTGTATGAGGCCGACCTGCGGACACTGACAGGACCCTATTGGTGAACAGACACAGTCATCGATGCCTGGGCGAAGGGCCTAGAAGCCACGTTCAACATACGAGGTACCGTACTCAGCCCATTTGTTGTCTGGCAATTAAGCAAACCCGATAGGGGAGAGAATTATCAGCGCATCCACCGGTGGCTACGCCACACCGACCTTTTCGGCCAACGGGTTGTCCTCGCGCCACACAATGTCTCGAACCATTGGTACCTGCTCGCCCTCGCCAACCAGGAGATGACCCACCACATAACAGATAGCGAGTGTTGGCACGACATCAACATTTGGGTGCCGACTCCAGGAAAGTAGGAGGGGTGACACACGCGGTAGAGGAATGGCGAGAGTTTCTCCGGTGGGAATACCAGCAGCGACATCAGCGGGAGGCCCCCCACATACGGGAGGTACATCTGGAGGTACCACAACAGACCAACGATAGCGACTGCGGAATATACGTGGTGGAAACTATCGAGAGGGTGCTGAGGTACGTCGGGCGCGGAGAAGGAGGGCCGGGGTGTATATCGGGCCCGTTCACGGCGACCATGGCGGCGCAAAAACGCGCGCACATGCTGAGGGTATTCCAGCAACCACCGGAGGCAGGAACACCATCGCCACCACCACGACCCACGGAGCCTCCAGAGGCAACAACACCACTACCTTCACCGCCACACACAACAGTATCACCAGAGGTAGTACCACTGTCAGCGTCACCTCCCCGAACACCAGCACCGACTGAAGCAGTATCACAACCACGATGCTCGTCAACACCACCAATGGGACAAACGGTAATCCCCGCCGACGAAATCGACGGGCCAGCACTAGACCAGTTCCCGGAGATCGCCGAGAGGGTCCGGACGGCTATACGCGACATCGCAGAGGGAACCTGCGCGTCCTGTGTGAGGTTCCGCGCTGGAGAATACCGAGTCAACGTATACCGGTGGGGCGCACGTATATGTCAGAAACATCCCAAGCCTTAAGCCCGCCGAAGAGGGGGGGAAGTGTGAGGACTAAATATCCGCGGACTACACCGGCAACAATAACGACTACAGCAACATCATCGAAACGGCCAACCAACGCGAGAGACCGTATCAACACTCCTTTGCGACACCGTCACCATAGCAATGCAACATGTAGCCACACAACTCAGCAACACGAAGAACACCAGCTATAACAGATGGGACTTGGCTACATACGAGACAGTCAGCACGGAGCTGTGGTCGTGAACGCACAGCTACCAACGAATAGCGCACGACTTGTAAATAGGCGACTACACAAGGCTTGGCTATTCAAGGGTAGAGTGCCGCCACTCCACAGTACACCGTGAATCAGCGTGACGGCGACGCCAGTTCGCCCACCAGCACCGCGCCGACGTCACCCAGCAGCCGCGCACCAACGGAGTAACGCCGCAGTCACCCAGCAGCCGCCCACCAACAGGGAGCGCCAACGTCGCCCAGAGTCTACGCGTCAGTAGCGGAGCCGTGGTCGTGAACGCACAGCTACCAGTGAATAGGGTACGACTTGTAAATAGGCGACTATACAAGGCTTGGCTATTCAAGGGTAGAGCGCCGCCACGCCACAGTCCACCGCGAACACGCGTGACAGCGACGCCCGATCGTGGGGCAACAGTGCGCTGGCATAGTAGAACGCCGACGTCACGTAGCAGCAGAGAGCCGACGTCGTACATCCGCAGAGCGCCGGCATAGTAACGCCGACGTCACATACTAGCAGGGCGCCGACGTCGTATGGAAGCAGAGCGCCGGCATAGTAACGCCGACGTCACATAGCAGCAGAGCGCCGACGTCGCACAGACGCAGAGCGCCGGCATAGTAACGCCGGCGTCACATAGCAGCAGAGCGCCGACACCACACAGAAGCAGAGTGCCGGCATAGTAACGCTAACGCCACATAGCAGCAGAGCGCCGGCGTCGCACAGCGACCGAGCGACGATACAGCAGCGTCGACAGAATAGCACCGTTAGGAATTTACATCCCGTTAATCATATTGTGTTTGTAATCTTAAGAATTTCCACGTTATAGAGAATAAGGATAAATAAATAAATTACTATTTGCAAAGGCCCCACAATATAAATTTATTGTAACGGACCCTGGGCACGGCGAGTATACCCCAGCATAGAAAACAGAAGCGAAAACGCTTCGTTACAATTGGCGCCCAAGCAGGGACCCTGCAAATAGTACAATACGAGGAGAACATTTCGAAGCCAATAATTAAACCAGCCATGTCAGGAACAGTGAGCATAGCGTGGCTGGACAGCGTATCCAAGGAACAGTTGGTGTCCATCACACAGGAACTGGGCATCGAACACACAGGCACCACTCGAGAGATAAGGAAACGGATAGCGGCATGGGCCGCCAAAGCACTCGTCGACCCGGAACTTCACGCAAAATTTCTCGCGATGGAAGCAGCATACAACGAACAGGAGGCCCACTGGAGAGACGAAAGTGAACCAAAGGCACCGTTAACCGTGAATCAAGGCGAAAGAACCGCTAATGTGCCCGTTAGGCCGCCAACGCAGCGCCAGTTCACATATCCACCACCAAGTATACAACCGCCACCGCATCACCCGCCAACGACATCCATCGCACCAAACTCTGACGTGCTAAACAACGGCAACCATGTGCCTACCGTTACCTTTGCGCCCATCATCGACCAGGTACACAAGTGGTCGGTGAAGTACGATGGAGGACGCGACCCGTTGGCGTTTGTAGAACGATTAGAGGAGCTGGCCGGCGTCTACACATTAGATGTAGACCTATTACCGAAGACGATGCCTGAATTGCTAAGTGGCACCGCCCTCCATTGGTACCGCAACAACAACGAGCATTGGACTAACTGGTCGTCATTCAAACGTGATTTCCTGCACTTTTTCCTACCGCCCCGGTATTTTGAACGCCTGGAAGATGACATAAGGCAACGGAGGCAGCGCCCGCGAGAAAAATTCAAGGACTACGTGATCGCGATTCAAAACCTGATGCGACACGCGGGTCACAGTAGTGAACAACGGCTGGAAAGGATTTTTCGAAATAGCCACCCGGAGTACTTGCTCTACATCAAACGGCGAGATTTTAACACTTTGACGGAACTCGTCACACTCGCAGAAGACTACGAAAGCCATCGGCGGGCCCCAGAAACCGCCCGACGAGAAATAGCGAGGCACGTTGGTGACGACACCATTATGTCACCACCCCAACCGACACAGGCATTTCAGCAACGACCGCCACCACGCATGGATCAGCATCATCGAGAAGCATCGTATAATAACGCCGCGAGGACCCCACCCCCTTCGAGAGCCACAACTCAAACTTTTCATAGCGGCAACACATGCAGAAGGTGTGGTCAAGAGGGACACTTCGCCCGAAAGTGCCGTAACCCAGGGAAGCTGTTCTGTTGGGAGTGCGGCCGGGCCGACATACGGACAATAGAGTGCTGCCGGAGGCGTCAGGGAAACGAGAGAGGGCTTCAGCAGGGGACCGGCGCGATGAAACCCCCGAGTACAGCGCCGGACAACCAATAATTTTGAGCCAGGAACGCGGCCGCCTCTACGCCCTAATCTCGTTGGGTGGAGCGCCCGCGGAAGCCGTCATCGACACAGGAGCCTCGAGAAGTTTCGTGTCCGCCAGCGTGGCGGAGAAATTGGTTAGCTTGGGGAGAGGCAAAAAGATAACTGTGGCCATAGGAATCCTTATGGCCGATGGTACCAGGAACCAAATATCCGAGGCCGTGAGGACCGTAGTCCGCCTTGGGCAAACGATCCACAACGCCGTTCTGCATGTCATGCCTGGAGCAATTGACGCCATCATTTTGGGCCTGGACACACTAGGGGGAATGGGAGCTACGGTGTCCTGCGGCGGGCACCGCGTCGTATTGACGGAGCCACCTATACAACCCACGTCGGCGACACCAAGCGAGCCAACACCAAGCACCGAGGACCCCGAACCACCCGCCATGACGAACCATCGCCCACCAAGGAGCAGAAAAGGGAGGCGCCATACAAGACGACGGTCCGCAAGGGAGAAGGACAACAGAATTGAACACGAGGACCTCAACCACGAAGATGAGGCAGCCCGCATACGCGACTTTTTAGCCGAAGAACCGCAAAAATTCGAGACTATTAGCGGAGTAGCCACAGTGGGAGAGCACCGGATCATCATGACTGACGAATGCCCCATCAAACAGCGGTACTTCCCGCGCAACCCTCCCATGCAATCTGTAATCGACACGGAAATCGATGAGCTACTCAAGAAAGGATGTATTGAGCCGTCTCGCAGTCCGCACAGTGCACCGATCGTACTAGCCCGGAAGAAGAACGGCAAGTGGCGCTTATGCGTGGACTACCGGCAGCTCAATGCCCGGTCAGTACCGGACGCATACCCCTTGCCGAGGATACAGCACATATTGGACAAACTGCGCCAGGCGAAGTACATCAGTAGTTTAGACCTCAAGAACGGGTACTGGCAGATACCTCTGGAGCCCAAAAGCCGCCCGTACACAGCCTTCACCGTACCGGGACGCGGCCTGTTTTAGTGGCGCGTCATGCCGTTCGGCCTACATTCCGCCCCCGCCACATTCCAGAGAGCGTTAGACCAAGTCATTAGCCCGGAAATGGAGCCCTACGCGTTTGCCTACCACGACGACATAATCGTCATAGGCTCCACCTTCGACGAACACGTGGAACACTTGCGGGAGGTACTCCGACGACTACAGCGGGCCAACCTGTGCATTAACCCCGAGAAGTGCGACTTTTTTAAAAGGGAGCTCCGGTACTTGGGCCACGTCATTAGTGACAAGGGCATAAACACCGACCCCGACAAAGTTGCCGCCATCAAGGAACTAAAACCACCGACCAACGTGAAGGAGGTACGCCGATACCTCGAGATAGCTTCCTGGTATCGCCGGTTCGTACCCGACTTCGCTGCGCTTAGCCAACCACTCACCGCCCTCCTGAAGAAGGGCAAATACTGGAGGTGGGGAACTGAGCAACAGGAAGCGTTCGACGTGATCAAAAGAAAACTCACCCCCCATCCTCGCGTGCCCAGACTTCAGCGAGATTTTCACCCTGCAGACGGACGCGAGTAATTTCGGCATAGGGGCAGTACTCACACAGGAGTTGGAAGGCGGCGAACGAGTAATCGCATACGCAAGTAGGAAGCTTAATAAGGCAGAGATCAATTATTCGGCCACGGAAAAGGAA
>NW_023466865.1:0-7130 GCF_013731165.1 Rhagoletis pomonella
TTAAGCGTGAAGCGTGGAGCGTTTTACACTTGTGTTCTGTTCGCGCGTTGTCTGGAGTCCTTCTGTCATGTAATGGCCGACGAGAAAAACATATCAAAGTTGGTTGCAGTTCTTATTCGCGGCGTTGCCACTTTCAGCAACTACCAGGGTTGCTAACATCCCGCCCCCCGTGAATCCTCACAGGATTCACCACCAACCACTAGCTTTGCTAAACGCGAAACTGGTCTGCGTAGAAGTCCGCCCTTCGTTCGTACCTCCACGACACGTACTTGTCCGTCTTTGGCTGGAAAAACTTGGGTTATGCGGCCGCGTAACCACTGACTGCGGGGCAGCGTTGAGTCGCACAATATCACCAGGTCGTTAGCTTGAAGCGGTATTGCTTTGTCCTGCCATTTGGTGCGGCATAGTAGCTGAGGCAGGTACTCTGTTGTCCATCGCTTCCATAACCGATCCTTGAGGTTCTGCGCGATTCTCCACTGCTTCCTTAGGCAAACTTTCTCGTCAACTGGGTGCGGCGTCTGCGTTGAATTTACGCATCCCAACAAGAAGTGATTGGGTGTTAGCGGCTCATCTTCTTCATGGCTTATGGGCAGGTCAGTTAGCGGTCGCGAGTTGATGATATTCTCCGCTTCTATTAATACGCTGTGCAGAGTGTCGGGTCTTGGAGCTACCTCACGCAACGTCTTGTTTAACAGCGACTTTATAATCCTTATCAAACGCTCCCAGCAGCCACCCGAACTGGGGTTCAGCGGACAGTTAAATATCCACTCGATGTTGTGTCTGCTAGCCTCATCTTGAATGCGGTCTGTGTCTAACAACTGCTCAGCTGCTCTCAACTCCCTTTGTGCGCCAATAAAATTCGTTCCATTATCGCTCCTTATTCTGGATGGCGTTCCACGTCGGTTTACAAAATTCCGCAGGCATAAAATGAACGCATCGGTACTCAGGTTAGCAGCTAGCTCGATGTGTGCAGCTCGAACTGTCAGGCAGGTAAATATAACGCCCCACCTTTACTCCTTGCGCCTTCCGATGGTGACATTAAAAGGGCCAAACAAGTCAACGCCTGTATAAGTAAATGGGCGCATGAACGGAGTTATGCGGTCGACCGGCAGCTGACCCATCATAGGTTGGTTTGGCTTTGCTTTGTCGATCATACACTGCTGGCACCTTCGCTGAACTGCCTTGAGGAGCGATTTCAAATTCGGTATCCAAAACTGTTGTCGGATGGCATTAATTGTGATTGCAAAATTCTGGTGATGATTTATTTTGTGAAAATGTTGTACGATCAAGGTTGACACGATATGTTTGGCAGGCATCAGTATCGGTCGTCGAGCTTGCATTGGTAGGTATGTTGCCTCGTCGATTCGGCCGCTCAACCTTAATAGGCCATTTTGGTCGAGATATGGCGAAAGCTTATACAGCGAACTGTTTTTGGCGATTTTACCGACGACTGACAAACCTGCGATCTCGCTCGAAAAGCATTCTCGTTGGACTAGTTCGCATACCATATGCTCTGCTTTCTTTATCTCCGTTGCTGTGAGGCTCGGCGACATGGGTGTTGTACTGTTGCTTTGTTTTCGAAATAGTGTTGTTGCTCGCATCACCCAGGCTGTTGTTCGTAATAGCTTTGTAAAGGAGCTAAACCTTGAAAAATTTATGACAGAACTGCCGTGCTGAACCACCAAAACTGGAACGGATATTTCTTCTGGGAGTACTGGTGACGCTGTGATCGTAGACGTGGGCCAATACTCTTCGTCATGCTGTAAGAACTCGGGGCCTTTTACCCAACGGCTGCTGCTGTCGAACTTTGGTGGACACAAGGGGCGTGTTGCTACGTCTGCTGCATTTTGACAAGTTGACACCCATCGCCACTGCTCTTTTGACGTAGTGCAGAGAATCTCGGCTATTCGATGGCCGACGAACGCCTTATACTTTCTTTCTGACGAGCTAACCCATTGCAGAACCGTCTGGGAGTCGGTCCAAAAAACTGCTCGCTCTATGCTGAACTCGTGGCTGTCCTCGATGAGCTTGTACAAGCCGGTACCCAATACTGCCGCCTGTAACTCGAGTCTCGGGATCGACATCAGTTTCGCTGGCGCTGTGCGTGTTCTGCCCATAATAAAGCGAACGTCAACTCCTCTAGCATGAACTACTCGCACGTACCCTACCGCAGCAAATGCGACTTGACTGGCGTCGACGAAAGTGTGGATTTCTACTTTGCCACCGTATAAGATTCGCGGCGAATAACAGCGGGGTATCTTCAACTGCTTCACGTTAGGAAACTCTTGCCACCAGGGCCACCATCTCTTGCTTAGTTCTTGAGGCAGAGCTTCGTCCCATCCAATCTCGCACTTCCACGCTTCTTGAATGAGAATTTTAGTAGTAATTAAAAATGCTGCTAACATACCAAATGGATCGAACACCGACATCACGATTCGTAACAACTCTCGCTTTGTCGGAGCTCGCGTTCCGTGCAGGACATCTTTCGGCAAACGGTGGAACTTCGTGTGGAATTCGAAAACGTCATCGCTAGTGTTCCAGAAGAGGCCAAGCACTTTGTCCACTGACTCGTTGCGTTCCAGACTAACCACTTCTCTCGCGGATAATGACGAATGATTCAAACGATCTTCTACTTCTTCGCAGTTGGAGACGAAGTTACGTAACTCGAACCCTGCTTGTGAATTGATGCTGACAATGTCGCTGCAGATACTGATGGCTTGTTCAGGCGTGTCGAAGCTTGCAACTAAATCATCGACATAATGCTTGCTAATTATAGTCGTTGCGGCGTCTGGAAACTGTGCCCGATACTCCTCGGCGTTTTTATTTTTTATATATTCGGCGATGCAGGGTGAGCAAACAGCACCGAAAATTAGCGACGTCATCACATACTCTGCCACAGGCTTGCTCGCATCACCATCACGCCACAAGTACCGTTGAGCGTGCTGATCAGCTGCGCGTATCTTGATCCGCGAAAACATTTCGCGTATATCTGCTGAGGTAAGTACCAAGCATTTTGATGTGGCTCTCCGGCTTCGTCACGGCTTAACTTTCTGGCATACCCTTTGCTCACGTACTTAGCCATTTCCTGTCGGTATCGGGCACCAAACTCGGCATCGTTCTTCATTTGGCGCTCCACTGTCAGTAAGCGTTTCTCGGCCATTGTTTTGCTGTTTGGCAACTTCGGTGGATATGTTCTCCACAGTAAACCGGTTTCATATTGCTTACCTACTCGTCTTGTTGTTCGGCGCAATATCTCACGTGCTCGCTGGTCTTCATCTGACTCCAATGGCACTGCTGGCGGGTTGACTCTAAAGCTGTCTGCTGTGAAGTACTCGTGTACTAAGTCGTGCAGTTGCTGATATTCTTTCACCAACAAAACACGGAGGTTCAAGGTTGTAGGTAGCTTGGTTGGGCCGTACGCGACCCAGCCTAGTGGCGTTTTTACAGCTAGCGGGCTGTCGATGTCGGCTTGCACTGTTGCTGAGGTCGCACCCAGGTATGCATGCTTTAGCCCGATGAGCAAAGCTGGTTTCGCGCGACAGTAGTTTTTTATCGGCAAATCTCTCAAATGCTGAAAATTTTCCTTGGCCATAGATTGCTCCGGCAGGTTCAGGTTCTTCACCGTATATACCTCCTTCAGTATAAACTTCCTCTTCGTTGCGCAGTTCTCAACTTCAATGCTGATTTTATGCGATTGTTCCGTAACAACGTTGTTGTCATACCACTGCAGCGTAAGTGGATGCAAGCCACCCGTGGCTCCGATCATCTTGGCCACTTCCTCTTCCATTATTGAAATTGACGAACCCTCGTCGAACATCGCTAATATCTCACGCTTACCTTTCGGTCCATATATGTTGACTGGCAATATTTTAAACAGTTGACCATGTGCGCTTTGTGTTACTTGACAATTCAGTAGTGGCTACGCAATGACGTCCTCTGGTGTAGTTCGGCGTAGCATCTGCATTGTTGCATCTTCGTTGTGGAGTAGCTGGTTGTGATAGCGCTGGCAGCCACTTATGTTACACCTCCTTCTTGAACGACACTTTTGCGTGGAATGCCCCTTGCGTAGGCACGAAAAGCAAAGCTGTTGCGCCTTAACCAGGTCCCACCGCTCTTGAATACTGCTTGCCTTAAACGATTCACACTGTGCAAGCATGTGGTTACCACTACACTGATAGCAAGCAAGTGAGTCCCTTGGCCGCTCAATATGCATCAGCCGACGATGATTGCCCGACGATGCAGTCTGCCGGCCACCCTGTGTGTTGTTGTCGGCATAAGACAAATTATTCTAGCCAACTCGCTAAGCCACTCAGAAAAATGTTCAACTGATGGATACGGTTGTATAGTCGCAGCATGCTTCGCCCAGTCGAACTGTCGGGTATGCGGTAACTTACCCACCATTTGCTCTAACAATGTTACGTTAGCTAAGTGCTGCTGGCAATTTGCAGACTTCAGAAATGCAACAACATTTCTCACTCTTGAGAAAAACGGTACAATCTGCTCCGGCTTATTATCGGCTATTGGCGGGAAATTCTGCAGTTTGCTGATTTGGAATTTAACCAAAATGTCGGGTCGCCCGAACCTGAACTCCAACTCGCTTATGACGTTCGGCACGTTGCTCGGGTAAATTAGCATGGCGGCGACAGCTTCTTTGGCGGGACCAACTAAGCACTTCTGCAACCTCATAAGGTTTTGGCGGTGGCTGTATCCAAAGTTTTCCGTGGTGTCGTTGAAATTCGCGAAAAATAGCGGCCAGTCTTCGACATTGCCGCTGAACACAGGCAAATCGTAAAGTTTTATTTGCGAGTCGGTCGGTGATATGACGGCTTGAGTATTGTCACGCTGTGCTGGCTGCACGCTCTGTTCTGGAACATTCTGTGGTTGCATGCCTTCGCGAAGCCTAATGATGTCTCTTTGACTCTCCGCAGTGCTTTGTCTAAGCTCTTCTACGGAAGCCCTTAACGCATTCAATGTGGCAATTATAGCATTCGCGGTGTCTTCTGCGGCTGCACCTGGCTGACCCTCCATGCTTTCAAACGATGACTCTGATTCACTCCCTTGATTACTCCTCGTAACACCAGCCCGATTCCGCAAGAAATATCTGTTGGTTTCAGACATACAAAATGGCCTCCGGTACCAACTTTATTCGTTTTCACCGACAGCGCACAAGTGTAAAAGTTGTTGAAGTGTAAGAACTGCTTCTGCTTACCGACAAAGGATATAAAACGAATAAAGTAAAGACATTTGCGTTGTATAAAAATGTATTATTAAGGTTTCGACTTGACAAACACGTATGCGCGTAACTTGTACATTTAAAACATATAAAATACGAAGGATTAAACGGCAGTCGGCAAGTTGTTAAGAAATCGTAGGCTGAACGTTGTAGGTTGAAGCTTAAGCGTGAAGCGTGGAGCGTTTTACACTTGTGTTCTGTTCGCGCGCTGTCTGGAGTCCTTCTGTCATGTAATGGCCGACGAGAAAAACATATCAAAGTTGGTTGCAGTTCTTATTCGCGGCGTTGCCACTTTCAGCAACTACCAGGGTTGCTAACAGCTAGTATTAGCATTACTAAACTTAACTAGTTTTTTAAACTGCTTACTAATCGTAAAACGATTTATTTCATTGAAAACATCGCAATTTTATAATTTATAACTCGAGAGTTTCAGATTTGCAACACGAAAATGCATAATGAAGAGGTAAAAAAAACAGCGATGCAAACGCTTTCTTTTAGAGCGATATCATGAAAAGGAGTTGTTGCGTGCGATAGCAGTTTTTAATAAAACACAATTTTTTTAGTATGCGAATAATACGCTATACTTTTAAAATTTTGTGTTTATCTCTGCGTCTTTTCTGCTGTGCTGTACAACTTCAAATAATTTAACTTTTTCTACGACATGACGTGATATAGAATTTGATGAGGACCGTTGGGCTGTATTCCTATGTACAGTGACGGACAAAACTGTAACATGGTGTAACACTTTTTACTTCAGCCATCGCTATCTTTCCAAGTTCTAACGACTTTCATACTTTTGTTGTATATTCTTGTTGGTACATCCCTACTCCCTCTCTCATAACGATTTGAAGTCAATACAACAATAAAAAAACCAGCTGACAAAAATGTAAATTAAGGCAGTACAGTTTTGCACTCATACATTTTTAAGAACTTTTTAACAATTTTCACGAAAAAAAGAACTACTAACACAATGTTCAGTACTCTTTGCTTGTTTCAGTTCCTGGAACCGATTTGGCATACCTTATTTGTATCTCTGTAAAAATTCTGGAGGTATATCCTTAGTTTGCTTTCACAGCTCATGTACTCGATTTTACGGACTTGGATACTTAGTAAGCTGTGCTTTTAGTTGTTTTCGCAAATTCTCAATGAGATTCATGTCCACGGATTGTGGAGGTCATTTGAAATTAGCAAATTTTTGCTTTTGTATCCAGTCTTTGCGAATATGTGCAGTGTGTTTTGGGTGATTTTTCAGCAGACTCTCATTTTTTCGACTACATCTTGCAAATTTTGTTGAAATATGAACAGATACTGTTCCTCACGCATAAGAAGAAGCATGCATTTTTGGTAATTCTCTAGGGTGTGGTAACAACCCCTAAAAAAGGTGCGGAAAAGTCGGGAGGGGTACCAAACGACGCGTTTCGGCCCCCTAATAACAATCCGGAGGGGGAAGGCTAATATTATTAACCATTTAAAAGTTATGAACAAAAAACTTTTGTTAAATTTCGTTATTTTCTATGGGCAATTACACCGACAAAGATTCACTAAATCACCTGTTCTCACTTTTTAAACACTATTAAAATATGTATATAATTTAACTTATTTATTAAAGAAACACATAGTTTTATCAACCTAAGATAGATTATTTTGTTATTAAAAAGAAGTTGACAATCTTTGCGAGCCGAAACGCGAGATTCCAAAATAGCTATAGTGCTGCCACTGTATTAGTATTTCGTAATAATTCACTTTTCCTTATGAGATGTGTGCACTGTTCAATGCTTTTCGGTATCTTCTTTCGTTTAATATATATATAAATAATGAAAATTTTTAATAAAAAATCGCGCGATTTTATATACCTAAGCAAATTTCACGCATAGTAGCTTTAAAAGTAGAAAAAGAA
>NW_023466866.1:0-7130 GCF_013731165.1 Rhagoletis pomonella
AATGTAGCACAGCGTTGCGTTTTAAGCGGACGTAAGTCGCTTAAACATAGCGCCCCCCTTTGCACGAGTGCAAGACTAACCCGAAGCAGCTCCATGGCCTGGATTGCTACATCCACCTGCTTATCTGATCTCTTCGGCCTACGCGTGTCCTTTACCATTTGCTTGCGTGCGTTTGGTTTTTTCGGCTTCCAAGTATCCTTCACCGGTTGACTGCGTGCGTATTTTTCCGGCTTGTGCGGAGTCTTCTGTGCTTCCCTCTTCCTCCCTAGTTTTGGACGATGAAGAAGGGTGTGATGTAATTGTTTGCAGTGGCTGCAAGTATTCAATGAGCCGCAATATCTTAAGTCGTCATGTGTGCGGGCGAGACAGTTGACGCAATATTTAAAACTGCGTGCAACCCCAATACGTTGATCCACGTTCATATTGAGGAAGAGTTTACAAAAACGCAGAGCATGATAGCGATAGCAAAGTACACACTGGTGGATTTTGGGATCTCTGCCATCCCGACGTGATCTGTAAATAGATTAGGTTTTAATGAAGTAGGAAACGAAGAAAGAGGTAGCAAAAACGCGAAGTTCCGGGAATAATTATTGGATGCCTCTCATTGTACGAGAGACACGAGTTTGCTAAGCGGCCATTGACCCGCATGAGTCCATTTTTATCTAAAAATGGATTTAACGTTAAAAGTGAGCTTTTTCTCGAAATAGGGTGCTTGTTGTGAATTTTTGAGTATTCACTGGGGTAGTGCCTTTCTTGGGCCAGTTTTATAAGGCGTGTTTTAGCCCAATGGATTTCCTTTTGAGTAATAATAGCAGATTCGTAGCTCATACGTGGAGTGGACTGTATTGGTTTTAAACGATGGATGAATCGAAACATGTACGATATCACTCGCAAGGCTCTAGGCCAGGATGAGAAGCGGTCTAGGATGTCAGGTTCGTTTTCCGATACATATAAAGCTTCAACTTTGCGCTCTTCGAGAGGAGCTACACTCTGTCGGAATGATAATGGCCATTGGTCGGAGGACTTGAGGAGCCAATCCGGTCCGTGCCACCAAAGCGAATTGGGTACTAAGTCTTGTGGCCTACAACCCCGTGTTCCTAGATCTGCAGGATTTTGATTAGTGGACACGTGACGCCATTTGGTGTTTCCAACATTCTTTATGATTTCTGATGTACGGTTGGCTACGTAAACTTTCCAAGTGCATGGCGGTTTTTCAAGCCACGCAAGGACTATTGATGAATCAGACCAAAGGAAGATATCGGCCGCTTCAAATGTAAGTTGATTCAGAACACTTTTTATGCATTTAGATAATAAGACCGCTCCACACAGTTCTAAGCGCGGGAGGCTGACTGTTTGCAGTGGTGCAACTTTCGTTTTGGAGAATAAGAGGTGTGACGAAATGGTGTTCGTGGATTGGGATCGTATGTAAACAGATGCACAGTATGCCTTTTCTGAGGCATCACAGAACCCGTGGATTTGGACGCGTCGACTTGGTGAAAATTCTGTCCATCGAGGAATTTGAATTTGTTCGATAATGGGCAAATCAGTTTGAAATTGTTGCCACTTTTGAAGTGAGAGTGGTTTCACACATTCATCCCACTCCGTGCCTTCTAGCCATATTTGCTGTAAAAGTATTTTGGCCTGAATGAGAATAGGCGCAAGCCACCCTGCGGGGTCAAACAATTTCGAGATCGAGGATAAAATTTGTCTCTTCGTAGCACTAGAAGCTGGCTTCATTGGGTCTATGGAGTACGAAAAAGAATCGTTTAACGCATTCCATCGGATACCCAGCGTTTTGGTAGAACTTGAGCAATGAAATCTTAGAAAGTCTGAGTCGAGCAAATCTTCAGCAGGAATACTACTCAATAGTTCGGAATGATTGGCTGTGATTTTCTTGAGTGGAAAACCAGCTGAGAGAAGACATTGGATGAGTTGAGATTGCGCTTTCAAACAAAATGGAATATCGTGACCGCCCGATAAAATGTCATCGACATAGGTTTCTTTTGTTAGGATTCTGTTGACTAAAGGATGGGAATCCTTTGAATCATTTGCGAGTTGGTGCAAAGTCCGAATGGCAAGATATGGAGCGCAATTGACTCCAAATGTCACAGTCTTAAGTGCGAAGTCAGAGAGTTTAGTGTCATTTTTTCTACGGAAGAGAATTCGTTGGTATTGTTGATCCTCTTCGTGTAGAAGAATTTGGCGATACATTTTCTGTATATCCCCGTTGAATACATACTTGTACAATCGCCAATTTAAAATGACAAACATGAGGTCTGTTTGCAATGTTGGTCCGATATGGAGTATATCGTTGAGAGAAATTCCAGATGCCGTTGGTTTGGAAGCATTAAATACCACCCGAACCTTAGTGGATTTGCTGTCTGGCTTAATGACAGCATGATGAGGTAAATAATATGAGAAGTATTTTCCATTATCATATACTTCATCGGACGTGATTTGTTTCATGTGGTCGAGACACAGGTATTCTTCTAACACCCGATGGTATTCTTGCTGGAGATTTTGATTTTTCTTGAGCATCTGCTCCATTCTAATTGCTTGTTTCATTGCTTGAGATCGAGATTGGCCTAGGGTGAGGCTCGAAGTAAATTGTGATTTGAACGGTAATCGGACTACATACCGTCCATCGCTTTTCCGATAGGTGGTGTCTTGGTATAGCTTCTCGCAGAATGCTTCTGCCTCAGACAGTGGCTGCGTTTCTGCAACTTCTTCTAACTCCCAGAAGCGCTTTAACTGAGAACAGAGATTTTCACTTGAGTCTTCCCCCACATAAGTGTGGAAATTGGAGCACTTAGTGGATTTGACTGGACCACTCAGATACCATCCAAAAATGGTATTTTGGGCGAGAAGACTTCCAAGTATTTGGTGCTTAACTCCTTGGAGAATGATTTCTGGTATTAGGTCACTTCCTATTACCATGTCGATTTGACCAGGAGTATAGAAATACGGATCAGCGAGATCTAGATCCTTAATTTCTGAGAGATGGGTCTTGGGCATACAAAATGTTGGTAGAAAACTGGTGAGTTTTTGAAGAACGATCGCTCGCGTATCGATCCTTGTGCCGTGTCGTTTGGAGACAAGAGTAATGTGGCAGACTCGATTAGCATTTTCTACGATTTTCCCGCCCATACCGGTAACTGAAAAGTTTTCCCGGTGAGTGGGGAGTTTGAGACGTTTTTGTACCTTTTCGGAGATGAATGTTTTTTGAGAGCCTTGATCAATTAAAGCTCTTAGGGTAAATAGTGAACCCATGTGTTCGATGTCCACTTGGGCGGTTGGAAGCAGCGTCTTCTCCTGATTCGCAGAGAAATTAGCTTGGATGAATGAGGTCTCGTCAGCCGAGGTGTTAGGGGATTCCTCATAATTATTTTCAGAGATTTCGAAAATTGGGTGTCTAGAATGACTTGGTAATTCGGTGGATTGGGTATGCAACAAGGGGGTTGCATTTGTGGCTGGTTTGGTAGGTTGCCTTTTAATCGGCGCCTTGGGAGGTGGCTTGTTAGAGGAGCTGGGATGGAGCATTGAGTGATGGGATTGTTGACAATGCAGACATCGAAAAGCACTTTGGCAATTTGGGAGACTGTGGTTATATGCCAAGCAATTGGTACAATGCCCGTTTTTTTCTACGAACTTGGTGCGTTCGGGAACGGTTAGTTTCCGAAATTCCGGGCAGAGTTTCAGCGAGTGATTATTCTGGCAAAGTTTACATTTGAAAGGGAGTTCTTCTTGGGAATGATAAGATTGGATTTTTTGGGATGTCTTTTGAGGAAAAGAGTTGCGGGGTTTAGTGGTTTTGTAGTTTTGTAAACGTTCAACTACTTCATACCGACTAGTTAGAAATGAGTTCATTTGCGTCCAGTCGGGAAGGTCTTTTCTAGACTTTAAAGATTGCTCCCAAAGAGAGAGAGTTTCTTCGGGAAGCTTGGTCGAACACAGGTAGATTAATATTGGGTCCCAATGAGTGACGGAAACCCCTTGAGATTTCAAGCATGAAAGGCAATCATTAATCGTATTTTGAACTCTTTGAATGCCTTCACTATTTTCTGAGGTGACAGGGGCAATGTTGAAAAGGGTCTTCAACTGTTTATCTATTAACATTCGTTTATTCTCAAAACGGGCTCTTAATGCTTCCCAAGCCAATGAAAAGTTTTCATCACACAGCTTATAGTGTTTCACTATTTCACCTGCCTTTCCGCGGGTTTTGTTTCGTAAATGAAATAACTTTTGAGCAGGGGTAAGCTTCGGGTGATTAAGATAAACGGCCGTGAACATATCACGGAAGGACGGCCACTCCTCATAGCTACCATAGAAAATTTGAGTGTCACACGGAGGTACTTTTATACAAGGCATAGAATTATCGTTAAAGGAGTTAGAATATCGTGTGCTGACATTTCTGTCGGAAGGGCCAGCTTGGAAAAGCTTAAGGTGGTCGAGAATTTGGGACTTGCATATATAGAAGCCATCCGTACACAATTGGAACTTAATAGAAGCTTCTTCTTTGAAATCGGCTGAAACCTGCTTTTCGTCGGTAAGACAAACGTTTTTGTACGAGATTTGTAAGCTTTCCCAACGAGCGTTGAGATCCTGAAGCTTCACCTCCAGCAGGGTGTCAGTATGGTCCGCAAGATTCTCTTTTTCGAAATGGGTACAAAAATTTACGAGATTGTTTGAATTAAAAATAAATTCTGCCATTGACTCAGCAGCCATGTTTTGATCTCAAAACAAGAGTACCGTGACAAAATACTTGAGAATGGATATAAAAATTTTGAGATTAAGGCAAAGAGGGGAGCTAGGTTCCTTCCTGGCGCACGCAGTGCGATATGAAAGTGTAAGCTTGGTTCACGGCAGAAAATAAACGACGGTTAAACGGTTTGTTTAAAGTAGGTTTAGTTGCGGGGAAGAGCAGATTAACTTCGCTCTCACTTTATAATAAGTATACCTATTTGTATGTATATATAATTGTACAGTTGATCGTAAACCGTAATCAATGGACTTATTGTGATTCTAAATTGGAAAAAATACCGGCAAGATTTGAGAGCGCACCCTAAACCAGCATAGAAATGTAAGCTTTAGAGGGCAGTGTAGATATCTGAACAGTTGTCTTCCAATTTCCAAAAAGTTTTATTTATTAATACTTGTTTTTTGTATTGTTTGAACGTATCAAGTATGTACATGCATACTACTTAACTATGTAGCTATTATTATAGCATGTGCACTTCACTGTGCTTATGTATGTTTGTACCAATACGTATAAACAAGAATTTTCCCCAAATCAGAAAGATTCTCTTTTTTTTTCTCAGTGTAGTGATATTTCGTTTCACCGGAATTCTTATTGGAAAAAGTAGATGCCTTTCCGATTATTGCGCTCACGAAATCCACGCGCTAGGACACGTACATATGTATGTAGGTAAGTACGTGCCACAATTAAATGCGAAATGAAGAAATTCAGACGTAAATGCCGATAAAACTGGAACAAAGCCAACCGAAAAATGAGCTGGTGCAACAGCAGGTTGAAGAGATGTATGAAGTATAAATTTTTATGCACGAACACGGTGTGTACATGCATACATGCACATGGGTATGTATGTATGCTTGTAAATCGTAGAATAGGGGTGAATGAGGATAAAGAGAAAACGCAAAAGTCGGCGCTGGCGCCCCCAAAAGTTGCCCAGCGAACACAAAGCGCAGCAAAAGAAATACAAAAACTATTTTGTGTAGCGAAATGTACGTACGTACATACATATACATATGTATGCATATAAACCCACCACTTGCAAACTATGAAAACAATGCTGATATGATTTACGGAATGTTGTATTGTATGGATCAGTGGATTGATGGCACGTTTGCAAAATTTTGGACACTATGTTCTCCACTGAAGTGTCTTCGGTCAATGATTGGTAATAATAACACACATATGTACATACATATGTAGACGCGCAAACCGTTGGCTATTTAGCCGATTCAAGCAGTGCGATTTGTTCACTTGCACGTTTCACTAACTCACAAGAGCTTTTGACAAAATCAATTTGAATGGGCTAGTTGAACTAACTGAACATACATATGTACCTATGTATATGCGTATGTAGTATTCGGAATAGACTACTAAAGCGCTACAAATTTTACAAGAAATGTAAAGTGATAAATCGAGAAGGTGATAAATTTGTTGGTTTGTATGCCGGCACAAGCGGTGTACTTGCAAAGGCTGCGTAAAAATATAGATGCGAATTTGAACATAAGCATAAACTGAAATGAGTATTCAACCCTTTTGTAGGCAATAAAAACGAATCCCGCAGAATATCTACATATGTATGTAAGTATGCATATACATTAATACCTACAAATGAAAGGTTCAAAGCGAGTAAAATCTCTCAACGCGCAGTTATTTCAACGAGTAACTTTTTGTATGTATGTAAGTATATGCATACGCCTTAATACCGTTGGAGTAACGGGATTTAAAACTTTTCTTTCAAAATAACGGAGACTTACACAGTACGTTTTTTGGTACTCATCGTTTTTTGTCCCGCGCTGGCCGGTCACCCTGATCTTTTGGAGATGCTTGTTGAGACTCCCTCGGCGGGCGCTGATGTATGTTTGTATGCACGGGAATAGCGCCTTCGCACAGCGACGGAATGCGGTTCCCCGGTGTTGCGTTTTGTAGATCCCACGCTGGGCGCAATAGATGTATGTATGGCGAGTGTACTTCTGCGCCTTTTTAATATGCGTAGGTAGGTTTTATGCCGATTTGCAGGCTGACGTCCCACGTTGGGCAGCGATACTTTGGTAGCACGTTGGTTTTTCGGTATTTTAACTTACCAACTTTATATTTTACACGATACCGACTGAAAATGATTATAGTTCGCACGATTAAACTTTTTAAGTTGTTGCTGCCGGGAATTGCTGCCGTTCGCTTCGCTGTCAAATCAGAAATGCAAAATGGTAGTCGCGACTAGTGTTGAGAAACGATTTTACTATTTCGAATTCCTTTTCGAAGGTTGTGTTGCTAATATGCAATTTAATGATTAAGTGTGTTCCGGTGCTGCCTAATTCGGCTTGCAAGGACCATGTTCAGTTTTATGAGAAAAATATTTATTGCAAGTTAAACGAATTCA
>NW_023466867.1:0-7129 GCF_013731165.1 Rhagoletis pomonella
AAAAAAAGGTACGAAAATAAGCAAAAATACTTACAAAAGAAAAAATGCACAACTTGTGGAAAGAAACATGCAGGGGAATGTCACTACAAGAAAAATAATGCACAAAATGGCACAGCAAAAAATGCATTCACAGCGTTATTAACGAAAAGAAATAACGACGACTGGTATCTAGACAGTGGTGCATCGTCTCATATGACACCAAACGATAATTTGCTCACTAGCAAAAAAAATTCACTCGTTGACAAAATAATGTCAGCAAATGGAACAGCTATGACAGTAAGTTGCGTTGGCAAAACATCACTGAATATCAACGGGCAAGAAATTGTAGTTAACGAAATTCTACACGTGCCCGATTTATCAGTAAACCTTCTGTCAGCTGCAAAAATAGTGAGTCAGGGGAATGTAATAAAATTCGATGCAACAGGCTGTACAATACTTAACAAAAACAAAGAAGTAATTGTACAGTGCAAAGCGGAAAATGGTGTTTACAAACTGAAGGGAATCCAAGCAAAATGCTTGTTATCAAAACAAACAAATAACAACGCAATGCTATGGCACAGGCGACTTGGACACATAAATTTTCAAAGTTTAAAGAAAATGAGTGACGGCGCTGTTTCTGGTATTGATTTCAATGACGACGATCATGAAATAAAAAATTGTCAGATATGTCCCAAAGGCAAACAAACAAGAATTCCGTTTAAACAAAGTAACTCAAAAACAACAAAGCTACTCGAACTAATACATTCTGATCTATGTGGACCTATGGAAACGCAATCTATAGGACACGCCAAATATGTATTAACATTCATAGATGATTTCTCCCGAAAATTATTCGTTTACTTTCTCAAGTCAAAATCAGAAGTTTTCAATAACTTTAAAAATTTCAAAACATACATTGAACGCCAAACTGGATCTAAAATCAAAACAATACGGACGGACAATGGTGGTGAATATTGTTCAACTGAATTCGACAAATACTGTAAAGAGAATGGTATCAAGCATCAATTAAGTAATGCATATACTCCTCAGCAGAATGGAATTGCCGAAAGAATGAACCGAAGCTTAATTGAAAAAGCTAAATGTCTCCTGTTTGATGCAAATCTTCAAAAATGTTATTGGGCAGAAGCAACAAATATGGCAGCCTACTTAATCAACAAAAGTATTTGTTCGTCGCATGGAAAAATTCCTGATGAAATATTCTATAAAAAAAAAATAGACATATCTAACCTGAAATTGTTTGGTTGTGAAGCAATGGTTCACATAAACAAAGAAAAACGTAAAAAATGGGATCCTAAATCCAAGAAAATGTTTTTCGTGGGCTATGATGACGACATTAAAGGTTTTCGCTGTATTGATCCAATAACAAAGAAACTGGTTATAAGTCGAGATGTAATATTCTACGAAAAACCTCAACCAAAGTCGACCTTAAAAATCTATAACGACGAAGTGAGGGAAATAAAGAGAAGCGATGAAGACACATTTGAAGAAGTTAGCATAAAACCTGATGAATCGAACGAAGACGTACAAAGTGTTGCGGAAGATGACACCATGATAGAATCACCGAATCAAACCCAAAATGATCCAGATTATGTTCCTGAACAAAGTATTGATGAATCTGAAGAAGAAAGAAGAGTCACACGATCTAAAGCTAAGGTATCTGTACCATCTTTTCAATTTAATGCTTTTGCATTTCTTTCACAGCCATTAACAGTATCAGAAGCTATAAACGGTGAAAAAGCGAAAGAATGGGAAGATGCAATGAATGAAGAAATGGAATCACATAGATCAAATAACACCTGGTCGTTGATGAAACTACCAGATGGAAGAAAGCCTATAAAAGCAAAATGGGTCTTTAAAGTAAAACAAGATGAGGTCGGTAAAGCTGTAAAATATAAAGCACGACTTGTTGCAAAAGGCTGTGCACAAAAATACGGCATCGATTATGATGAAACATTCTCGACGGTGGTTAGATACACATCAATAAGGTTTTTAGTGGCTTTAGCAGTAAAAAACGGCTATAAAATCCATCAAATGGATGTAGTGACTGCGTTTCTTCAAGGTGATCTTAAAGAAACAATATACATGGAACAACCAGAAGGTTACAATGATGGCACTAACAAGGTATGTAAGCTAAACAAAGCTGTTTACGGACTGAAACAAGCCGGAAGACAGTGGAACTTAAAGCTCGATTCAGCATTAAAAGAATTCGGGTTACAAAGGTGTAAAACTGATCCATGCATTTACTATGATAAAGAATTGAATCTGATAATTGCAATATACGTCGATGATTTCCTTATACTCTACAAAGGTAGTAATAACCTAGAAAAACTAATGCAGTACCTTAACAAAAAATTCAAAATGAAAGATTTGGGATCTGCTCAAAGTTGTCTTGGAATACGTATCACGCAGAGCAAAAATTGCGACGAAATTACACTAGATCAATCGTCATATATAAATGAAATTCTTGAACGTTTTGGTATGCAGGATTGTAAGCCAGTGGGCACACCATGTGAAGTAAGTCAAAAAATTGACTGAAAAATGCATCACTGAGAAAAATGATCTGACGGGGAAAATACCATACCAAGAAGCTGTGGGCAGCCTTTTATATTTAACACAAGGAACTAGACCGGATATAGCATTTGCAGTAAATAATGTAAGCCGGTTTAACTTAAAACACTCAAATGAGCATTGGCAAGCTGTGAAAAGAATATTTCGATATTTAAAAGGCACAATTGATTTCAAACTAAGCTATCGAAAAACTGATGATGTCAACTTGGCAGCATTTAGTGACGCTGATTGGGTAGCAGAAATCGACGGCAGAAGATCGTGTTCCGGCTATGTATTAAAAATGTCCAATGCTGCTATAAGTTGGTGCAGCAAACGGCAACCAATAGTTGCTTTATCAAGCACAGAAGCAGAATACATCGCATTGTCTTCAACAGTACGAGAAATAATATGGATGAAAATGTTAGCCAAAGAAGTTGATAAAAACTTGGTTGAAACTACTAAAGTTTTTTGTGACAACCAAAGTACTATCAAATTAGGCTCGAGCGAAGCATACAGACCAAGGACGAAACACATTGATATCAGATATCACCATATACGTGAAAAAATCGATGAAGGTTCAATCAAATTGGAGGTTCTTGGCACTCAACAAATGGCAGCTGATTCGTTAACAAAAGCAGTCAGCAGAGAAAAAACAAAATTTTGCGCTGAACAAATGGGCTTAAGCTCATAATAAAATAAGACAATAATTAACATTTATAATAATTATTGTTTTACTCACAGTTATCCAATATTATACAACATGGGAGGCTGGTTTTCATCGGAGCAGCAGAAATCCAACAACAATGGAGAAGTACAGAACAATATCAATATTAGTGAACCTGTTCCAATACACAACCAAGAAATCTTGATTATGTTAGGGATTATGTGCATTCTAAAAATAATAGAATTTCTATACTTTTTATATCGATTACATTATCGTAAAGTTAAAAGACAGTATCAAACTCAAAAAGTATAATACACTGTAAAACAAAATCTTGCTAAAACCCAAAAAAAAACTGTAGTATAAAATTAACTTCAAATTACATTAAAAAAAAACATCAAAAATATTGTAAAAAAAATTTTTATTTTAAATATGAATAATAATTTTGTAAACAATAAGTGAGGGTGTTGAAAATACTTATGTATTTAAATATGTATTTGTATTTGTATATGTGCATATAAAATGCACTCATAAGCTTATTATACTTTATTTACCAGCTTCGCATAATTGTAATACTTATAAGCATATTCTTGATACATTAAACGGTCAGTCCACTCATAAACCTCAAACCGTCGTGTTCTTTATTCTCTCTCTACATGGTAGCAGAGCAAGGTTACTGCTGTAGTGTCGGGTGTCGGAATTAAATAAATAAAATAAAAATCAAAAGTGCAAAATCTGCTGTAATAATAAAAATAAAATAACGCTTCAAGTAAGACTTTGAATTAATATACATATACATATATATAAAATTTATAAGTGAAATTATAAGTTAAAATGGAAAAGGGTTTTGAAGTAGAGAAACTCAAAGGCCAGGAAAATTTCCACAACTGGTGTTTCGCAATAAAAAATATATTAGCATTCAAAGGTCTGCATAAGTGTATAACCGATCCTGTCACAGAAACAAACGCTGAGAAATTAACTAATTGCAAAGCCCTGTTAGCTCTAAGCGTAGCGCCATCGCTGTACGTTCACATATCCAGATGTGAAACAGCGCTAGAAATATGGCAGAAACTAAAAAATCTGTATGAGGACAAAGGCTTAACAAGAAAAATTGGGTTATTAAGAGGCCTGATCTCTTGCAGATTAGAAGACTGCGAGAACATGCAATCATACATTGATAGAATTAAAGATAATTCTAATAAATTAAATGAAATTGGTTTTGAGATAAATGAGGATTGGCTGA
Source organism: Rhagoletis pomonella (assembly GCF_013731165.1). Classification (NCBI taxonomy): domain Eukaryota; kingdom Metazoa; phylum Arthropoda; class Insecta; order Diptera; family Tephritidae; genus Rhagoletis; species Rhagoletis pomonella. The sequence continues at coordinate 4,452 of NW_023466867.1, forward strand.
CGGCGATAGTATTGGCTGGTTTAACTGATGCATATAAACCATTTATAATGGGAATTGAAGCATCAGACTCACAAATAAAATCAGAAACAATAATCGCTAAACTGTTGGACTCTGATACCAACACAACCACAAAAAGTGATGCATTTCTTAGTAAAAAAAGGTACGAAAATAAGCAAAAATACTTACAAAAGAAAAAATGCACAACTTGTGGAAAGAAACATGCAGGGGAATGTCACTACAAGAAAAATAATGCACAAAATGGCACAGCAAAAAATGCATTCACAGCGTTATTAACGAAAAGAAATAACGACGACTGGTATCTAGACAGTGGTGCATCGTCTCATATGACACCAAACGATAATTTGCTCACTAGCAAAAAAAATTCACTCGTTGACAAAATAATGTCAGCAAATGGAACAGCTATGACAGTAAGTTGCGTTGGCAAAACATCACTGAATATCAACGGGCAAGAAATTGTAGTTAACGAAATTCTACACGTGCCCGATTTATCAGTAAACCTTCTGTCAGCTGCAAAAATAGTGAGTCAGGGGAATGTAATAAAATTCGATGCAACAGGCTGTACAATACTTAACAAAAACAAAGAAGTAATTGTACAGTGCAAAGCGGAAAATGGTGTTTACAAACTGAAGGGAATCCAAGCAAAATGCTTGTTATCAAAACAAACAAATAACAACGCAATGCTATGGCACAGGCGACTTGGACACATAAATTTTCAAAGTTTAAAGAAAATGAGTGACGGCGCTGTTTCTGGTATTGATTTCAATGACGACGATCATGAAATAAAAAATTGTCAGATATGTCCCAAAGGCAAACAAACAAGAATTCCGTTTAAACAAAGTAACTCAAAAACAACAAAGCTACTCGAACTAATACATTCTGATCTATGTGGACCTATGGAAACGCAATCTATAGGACACGCCAAATATGTATTAACATTCATAGATGATTTCTCCCGAAAATTATTCGTTTACTTTCTCAAGTCAAAATCAGAAGTTTTCAATAACTTTAAAAATTTCAAAACATACATTGAACGCCAAACTGGATCTAAAATCAAAACAATACGGACGGACAATGGTGGTGAATATTGTTCAACTGAATTCGACAAATACTGTAAAGAGAATGGTATCAAGCATCAATTAAGTAATGCATATACTCCTCAGCAGAATGGAATTGCCGAAAGAATGAACCGAAGCTTAATTGAAAAAGCTAAATGTCTCCTGTTTGATGCAAATCTTCAAAAATGTTATTGGGCAGAAGCAACAAATATGGCAGCCTACTTAATCAACAAAAGTATTTGTTCGTCGCATGGAAAAATTCCTGATGAAATATTCTATAAAAAAAAAATAGACATATCTAACCTGAAATTGTTTGGTTGTGAAGCAATGGTTCACATAAACAAAGAAAAACGTAAAAAATGGGATCCTAAATCCAAGAAAATGTTTTTCGTGGGCTATGATGACGACATTAAAGGTTTTCGCTGTATTGATCCAATAACAAAGAAACTGGTTATAAGTCGAGATGTAATATTCTACGAAAAACCTCAACCAAAGTCGACCTTAAAAATCTATAACGACGAAGTGAGGGAAATAAAGAGAAGCGATGAAGACACATTTGAAGAAGTTAGCATAAAACCTGATGAATCGAACGAAGACGTACAAAGTGTTGCGGAAGATGACACCATGATAGAATCACCGAATCAAACCCAAAATGATCCAGATTATGTTCCTGAACAAAGTATTGATGAATCTGAAGAAGAAAGAAGAGTCACACGATCTAAAGCTAAGGTATCTGTACCATCTTTTCAATTTAATGCTTTTGCATTTCTTTCACAGCCATTAACAGTATCAGAAGCTATAAACGGTGAAAAAGCGAAAGAATGGGAAGATGCAATGAATGAAGAAATGGAATCACATAGATCAAATAACACCTGGTCGTTGATGAAACTACCAGATGGAAGAAAGCCTATAAAAGCAAAATGGGTCTTTAAAGTAAAACAAGATGAGGTCGGTAAAGCTGTAAAATATAAAGCACGACTTGTTGCAAAAGGCTGTGCACAAAAATACGGCATCGATTATGATGAAACATTCTCGACGGTGGTTAGATACACATCAATAAGGTTTTTAGTGGCTTTAGCAGTAAAAAACGGCTATAAAATCCATCAAATGGATGTAGTGACTGCGTTTCTTCAAGGTGATCTTAAAGAAACAATATACATGGAACAACCAGAAGGTTACAATGATGGCACTAACAAGGTATGTAAGCTAAACAAAGCTGTTTACGGACTGAAACAAGCCGGAAGACAGTGGAACTTAAAGCTCGATTCAGCATTAAAAGAATTCGGGTTACAAAGGTGTAAAACTGATCCATGCATTTACTATGATAAAGAATTGAATCTGATAATTGCAATATACGTCGATGATTTCCTTATACTCTACAAAGGTAGTAATAACCTAGAAAAACTAATGCAGTACCTTAACAAAAAATTCAAAATGAAAGATTTGGGATCTGCTCAAAGTTGTCTTGGAATACGTATCACGCAGAGCAAAAATTGCGACGAAATTACACTAGATCAATCGTCATATATAAATGAAATTCTTGAACGTTTTGGTATGCAGGATTGTAAGCCAGTGGGCACACCATGTGAAGTAAGTCAAAAA
>NW_023466868.1:0-7128 GCF_013731165.1 Rhagoletis pomonella
AAAAATCGTATTTAGTAACCGATTTCGTTCAAATTTTAAATGTGAGCAATGTACCTGTATGATGGAAAATTCTTTTGATAAAAATTGACCCGATGAGTGCCGCTGGAGTCGAGATTGAAATTCATAAAACGTATTGATTTTATGGTAAGTAACGGTTTTGCAGAAAATGGATTTGACTTGACTTGTTGGATTTGTTTGTCTGACGCCCTCATGCACGATCATGCGATCTTGCATCTACCTAGAAATCAGTTCATAATTATTACCACGAATTGTAAAAGTGGCGAATTAAAAAGGAAAGATCACCGTTGGTAGGTAGGATCAATTGCTTCATTTGAAAGATATTCAAGAGATCACACGACTCATTTAGCCAATGTACCGGAAAACTTTTCATCCTATGGGACAGCGAGGATTCTTGGCCCTCCTATAACAGAAAACGCAACCAAAAATTTTGACTTTACAGACTATTTTTGCTTTTAAACGCTCTTTTGCATTGGCCAACGCAACAGTTTTTATTAGGCGCCGCGAAGTAAGCGGGCATTGGCTAGTTATCTATATACAGTATATTTTGCTTTGCTGCCTCTATGCTTAAGTGCACATTTAAGATACCTACCCCAAAATGCGCATCAGAGGCATTATTTTTAACTTTTATAAGGAAACTGCTCCGATAGATGCATTTAGCATATCTGCACATTTGCGATACCTCCCTTAAAAAATATGCGACTAGTATCAATTATCAAAGAAAGTATTACGTTTACCTGCCTGACGCAAACGTCAAGCTGTGAAGCTGTGTTTTTCTGTATCTGTTTAAATTTTGTGTTTTATAAAGCTGTTTACGCTTATTAAAGTAAAAAATTAAAAAAGTGTTAATTAACTTCTGGTGCACAATTTAAAGATAAGTAAAACATCAAAATTTCCCGTAAATTTGATTAATTTAACTTGATATTCTTAATTGAATGTGCCGAGTATTTTGCTTCATATAATATATTGTTGTTGTACAATTGTTTTTGATTGTGCACATTGATTTTGCTCTTTTTGTCTTTTTGTCATTTCTGCTGTTTCATCTTTGTCACAGCTGTTTGCGTTGTGTTTATTAGGTGTCAAATATACAGTGCATTTAAAACCGTTCGCTACATAGCTGATATTTACCAGCTGATTGGTTCACTGATTAATACATCGTTTTCAAAACCGTTTTTGCTTCTAAAACCTAAAAATAAATATAATTTTAAACAAGTCGTGTATTTACACCAATTGTCACGTTAAATCCGACTCCTATGTGTCATGCTGGCTCTGCGATAGGATTGCCCATATAAAATGTGCTGGTTTGAGCGGTAGAGTATTAGACGCTATTAACAAGGGTAAGGGTCTTCGTTGGTCTTGTCAAAAATGTAGATCAACCGAAGTTGATTTATTTAAATTCTTCAGGCAGTCCAGAAATGGTTTTTCTGATATCGGGAAGGATCTGTCGGCGCTTGTTGAGAAATTTAAGCATTACGAAAAAATGTTTAGGTCTTTCACTTGTCTCGACAACCCTCCACACTCTGAGGTTAGCCGAAAAAATAAAGGTGGGCATGTTATTAGTCCACCTAAAAAGACAGCCACGGATTCTAGTAAAAAAAATCCTCCTTCCCAGTCCTTGGAACTTATTAATTTATCTTCTCCATGCCCTCAGGCATTGGAGCCTCCGATATCTAAAGCCATATCCACTAGGTCTACTAAAAATAGTCAAACCGTTGATTTAACAGTGTTGCCATCAACATCTCAAGCTCCACTGTCTAACTTAGTTCCTCCGAATAATTTGGAGCCCCGCAAATCAGACATCATTACCAAAAAGTTGGTTGTAATTCCTCCGAGAAGATCAATCTTTGTCTCTAGATTTGCTAAAGATACTTCTTCGGATGATATAAAGTCATACATATCGATTAAAATTAGAACTAAAGATGTATTTATTCGTAAATTTAATTTTAAATACGATCGCGATGTTTCATCTTTTAAAATTGATGTAGCTTCCGAAGATTTTGTTTCACTACTAAATAGTTCATTTTGGCCGACCGGGGCGTTTGTTCGCGAGTTTGAGTATAAACCTAATAAAAGTAATAATAACGTAGCTAAAATTTCTAATCTTAATTCGGGTTCAAAAAACTAACTCGCAAGTCTAATTTAAATATTTACTATCAAAACGTTGGAGGTTTGAATACAAAATTAACTGACTTATATTTTAAAGGTTTTGACTGCAATTATATTATTTCCTTGACCGAAACATGGCTCAAGCCTCATATTTTTAATTCCGAAATTCTTCCAAATGAATATCAAATATACAGTAGTGACCGCGTGGGCAGAATCGGCGGTGGTGTTCTTTTTGCGGTGCATTCATCAATACCATCCGAGGAAGTTAGTCTTCCTGTCATTGAATATACCGAATTTAAATGTATACGTGTACAGGCTGGAAAGGCTTATATTTATTTAGCTCTTTGCTACATCCCTCCTAATTCTGCCGTATCAGTATATATGCAGCTAGTTTCTTTACTTGAGACCGTAAATGCAATGCTTACGGCATCCGATTCTATGATTGTTTTGGGCGATTTAAATCTGCCACTTATTTCATGGAATATCATTGACACCGATGTTGTACCAGTTTCATCTACAGATAGTTACAATGTATTTCTGGAGGAAATGGCTGAACTTTGCCTCAAACAAATAAATATATGTCCAAATAAGTTTGAAAAGGTCTTGGATCTCGTTTACGTTGATGATGTTCCGAAGGCCTCTATTAATCGGTGTGATTCCCTAGTTTTGCCGGAAGATGCATACCATCCTGCTCTTGAGTTAAGCTACGAAATCATAAATGAAATACATAATAATAAGTCAAGTTCAAGTACTAGATATGTTTTTGCGAAAGCAAATTCCAGGAAAATTAACAAAGAACTTTCTAAGTTATCTTGGCCAATATATAGAGATGACGTGGAGCGTAGCGTTGAGCACTTTAATGATACTGTTTTCAATTTGTTTCGAAAGTATGTGCCAATACGTAATATTGTTCATGAAGAACCAATAGAATTATGGTTCACTAAAGAGCTTAAAAATGTGAAAAATAAAATGTCGCACTCTTTTAAACTGTATAAAAGAACGGGCTTACACAGTGATTACCTAAGGTACTCAGTTTTGCGGCATAGCTACTTTGCATTAAATAAGAAATGTTATAATTCATATTTATGTAAAATTAAGAAGAATTTAATTAACAATACTAAATCATTTTATGGTTTCGTAAATTCAAAGCGTAAGGCACATGGTTTTCCGTCCGCTATGCATTATCGCAACACTGTATCTAGCGACAGCCAACTCATTGCCAACATGTTTGCTCGGTTCTTTAGGTCCAATTATTCTGTAGACTTCCCTATAAGTGAAGACTATCCATACGAGATTTGTCCAATCAATTCTGCTTATATTCCAGTAATATCTTCCGATGAAGTTTTACACTATTTAAAAACTTTAAAAGCGTCATTTAGGCCTGGACCTGATCATATTCCGACCTGTTTTCTTAAAAACTGCGTTGAGAACATCTGCGAGCCTTTAACAACTCTATTCAATTTGTCACTTAAACATGGCGTTTTTCCGTCAGCCTGGAAGGAGTCTTTCATAATACCACTTCACAAAAACGGCAGCAGGTCCTCTATAGAAAACTATCGAGGCATAGCGAAACTCTCCGCCATCCCCAAATTATTCGAAGCAATTATTGTTAACCATCTGACATATTCTATATCTTCTTCAATTACACAATCTCAACACGGGTTTTCTAAAGGAAAATCTACTAAGGAAAATCATTTGTAAGGCGATGGTCAAAAGAGTTCAAAGATCCTTATGTTACAAAAGCTCTTTTTACCAGTTTAGTTAGACCTATACTAGAATACGGATATATTGTTTGGAATCCCCGCTACCAAGTTCATTCAGAAAGGATTGAATCAATTCAAAAACAATTCTTGCTTTTTGCATTGCGTAATTTTAACTGGGATTCAGATTACAATCTATCCCCTTACACAAGTCGTCTAAAGCTCATAAATTTGCCTACACTCGCAAGTCGTAGAGAAATGCTGGGTATAATATTTATCGTAAAATTAATGACAGGCTTGATTAATAGCCCGGCCCTCCTGGCTGAGGTAAAATTTAATGTTCCTTCTCGAGTGTCAAGACACTTTCGACCTCTATTTTTAAAGCCATGCAAAACTAATTTTGAACTAAACGAATCATTCCGTGGTTTATGTCAAGAGTTTAACTGTCATTCCAGCACGTTTGACGTATCGGACTCGATTTTTACTATAAAGAAAACTATTATTTCCACTCTCAATAATTGAAATACTATCTTTAGCATATCCAATCAGCTGATGAATTTGATTCTGTAGCTGAATAGTTTTAGATCTCGACACTTAACAAACTCCTGATTCCACTACTCGGCACCAAAAAACTGAAAAAAAAAAGGTTCCGTACGTCATGCGGACTGCGCCCCTCGTGTCGGTTGGGCGGGAATGGAGTACCCTCCATGTTTGCCGTTGGGATTAATTAATTAATATAGTGTTTAGTGTTGAACAATTTTTGCTCTTAAAATTAAGAAAATTATGTCGAGCAAAAATATTAATAATCAAAAACGCAAATATGTGGTAGATTTCAGACCTTGAGTGGTAGAAGTGGTAGATGCTCAAAAAGTGGCAGATCTACCACAATGTGGTAAAAGTCCGATCACTATTCAGTTCTCTCGGTCGCTCTCAATTTTTTCCTTGTGCAGTGAAAAAAAACAACAATTTCTCTAATTTTTTCCATTCTTACTCTCTTTGACCAACATGCTGTTCAGTGTTGCCAGAACTTTTCGGGATGGCCGGCTAGATTGGACAAAAAAAAAAACGGCTAAAATGTTTCAACTAGAATTAATATTTTTTTTTTAATACATAAACTACAATTAGAAAGACTAGTAAATCCATTGATTTTTGTTTGTTAACAAAGATTATACGTAGCTAAGCTGTACACCACTTTATTTTTGTTTAACAAAGGAAACTGCTGTTATGCGTAGCTAAGCTTTACATCAGAAGACATGTTTGTATTACTTAAATATAAAAACAGAGATAAATTACAAACTTATGGCGTTTTCTTTTCTATTCAACAAATTTGCATTATACATATTGTAACATTTTCAGTATGTTGCTTTTTGTCCCGCAAAATGGCTATATTAGCAGAAAGTATGGCACTTTTGCGTACTAGGAGGGCAATATTTTGAGAAATGAACACGTAAAGCTGTGAAAGGGCTGAGGAAAACAGGGAAACATTATTTCGAGAAAAGAAAACGCCATGATACAAACACAGAAGGTAGTTTAATTTATTGACTTTCGTTGTTGTTGCCGACCACTTCACTTTTAACAAGTTTATGACATTTAACTAAAATCATACCACCAGATTCACTAGCAGAAAAATTTTTGTTTCTTGAAAAAGTAAAAAAAAATTTGAAGTTAGTGAAGTTGGATGAAAATATTGAAAGTGTTGCGCGTTTCCAAACTGCCAGAATGCGATACACCTAAGCAAACGTTCGAAAATAAAGTTTTTTGCATTTCCGAGGATAGGGTACGGTACGATCTAATGCAGTTTGATGACAAATTGCTGCCGCAAAATATTTTTAAGCCTCTAAAATATGTACCGTTATCCGTGGAATAGGAAGGAAGTCGAGTTAAAATGATGCCCTGCAACTTGTAACAGTACCAGTTTTTGGATTCTCGAAATTTTCTAATAAAGATGTGGTGCTGATAAAAAATATATATACATAAATATAAGCACGAAACTATGTATTCGTCACAAGAATTATCCACATAAGATGAAAACTACTGCAGTTTCATTTTGGTTACGGTTCGGTTATTTGTACACTGATTTTGGGTTATCGTCTTTCAAAGGGATTAAACTTTAATTTAAAATGAAGATTTCTGTTTGAAATATGCACTTTTTTTGTAAATTTGGAAATAATAATATTAACAAAAATTAAGTATGTTTGCACCATGATGCAATTATTCACAGGTATTGTATTGCAAGAGAGTTTTGCTCCACATCGAAATTCGTGCTCTTTTATTTTCTAAGTGTTGCGAATAAAACTTTACACTTAAATTTAAGACATCATAACAAAAATTTTATGAAAAAATCCCCTCTACGTCCTCCCAAATATAAACTGGGACGCAAACTTGAAGAAAGTTTTGCCTATTTTTCTTTAGTTTATTTAATGTTTTTTACTTTTTATATATATTTAGCTCATTACTTTCCAAACACTATATACTACATCCAGATTTCAGACTTTGTGTAAAAATTATGAAAATTCCGTAAAATTTCAGCAAAATTTTTAACTTTTTAATCAGCTAAAATGGCGCGTCCCAGTTTATATGTATGTAATTGGGTCACTCGCAGTCCGACAGATAATTTTCCAGAGATAAGACTAGCCATATCTAATAGATTTTGGATCACTAAATTTGTAAAAATAAAAACTTGATTTGTTGGAATTTTAATAAAATAAGGCGAATAGCAAATAGCTAAATAGGCTAAAAACGGCTAATTATTTTTGGGGCAAAACCGCTAACAAATCGGCTGCCGCGGCATGCCGGCTCAATCGAATTTTCTCCAGCTATTTGCTATCACAACCGGCTAAATCTAGCCGGAAAACGGCTTAAATGGCAACACTGATGCTGTTATGCAGAGGGCAGGGTACCCAACTCATTTTTGAGAATTCCCCGATTTCGACTATGAAATTTCCGATTTTGCCCGAAATTTCGTAAACTTCCCCACCCATAGATATCCTCTTATTTAAAAAAATGTATTTTGGTATATTGCTTGTCTTTCTATTTATTTTATTTCTATATGTAATTTAGCCATTATTTCTATATGTAATTTAGCCATTTAGCAACAAATAAAGAATAAAAAATGTACATATAATACTTGTATACATACAGTGGTCGAAAAAATTTTAGTCACATCAAAATTTTGACAAGTTTTCACAATTATTATTTTTTTTTGTTATTTAATTTGAGTTATTTTCTTATAAAAATATTGTTCATTCCCCAATAAAAACCGTATAAATCCAAGTTTCAAACTTTGAGCAAGACTTAAAAAAAA
>NW_023466869.1:0-7126 GCF_013731165.1 Rhagoletis pomonella
TCGACCGGGGACAAAACTATGACTAAGCTTGAATGGTGTTTGTCGCGAATCGGGTGCGTGAAGCCGAGCAACGACGCGGAGATGACCGAGCAGATGGAGCTGAAGAGAAAATTGCTACTACGCTTGGCCGACCTGCAGGAGGCAGGCGGTGAGAAAGACGAACCGGAACGAACGGAGGATCGGGAGCGAGACGCAGCGGTGGAACCGGTAGCAGCAGCAGCCATAGTGAACAGCGAACGGGCGTACGAACGCGTCGAGCCAGTCGGGGCTCAGAAGATTGAGAACTTGTCCAAGTGGTGCGTACAGTTCGACGGCGAGAAATCGGGCATGTCGGTCCATGCATTTTTGTAGAGGTTCGACAAGTTGAGCGAGGCACGCGGTGTGACCGGTGCTCAACTCTTTCGCGATGCAGTTGATTTGTTTTCAAGAAAAGCGCTTTTGTGGTTTAGGTCGGTTAGGCGTTCGTTTGTTAGTTGGGATGAATTTATTAGTTAAAGCTGGAGTTTTTGCCGTCCAACTACGACGACTTTTTGATGGACGAGATTAGGAGATGGACTCAGGGTCCATAGGTGTATATGTCGCAGTGATGAAAATAATGTTTGGCAGATTGCAAGAGCCGTTGTCTGAAAGTAGGATGTTAGTAATTATTAGGGCGAATCTTCTTCTGTTTTACCAAACTCCGTTGGGACTAGTTACCCCGGGGTCAGTGGCGGAATTAGTTAGGCCCATCACCGAGTTAACGAAGAAAAACCGAAAATTCGAGTGTAACGAAGACTGTGAAAGGAGCTTTAGGGAGGCGAAGGAATGCCTAGTGACAGCGCCGGTTTTGAGCTGTCCAGATTTTAAGAGGCCTTTCACAATCCAGAGAGACGCGTCTGATTTCGGTATGGGAGCAGTGTTGACCCAGGGATTTGAGGACGGTGAGAGGGTTATAGCATATTTGGGTAGGTCCCTAAATAAAAACGAGAGGAATTACTCGACGACAGAGAAGGAGTGTCTAGCTGTCCTGTGGGTTTGGTTAAATAATTTGAAGGATCCCTGTGGTAGGTTGGCGCGTTGGGTTTTGAAGCTTCGGCAGTACAATTTTGAGGTCGTCCACCGGAAGAGAAGGGGTTATGTGGTTCCAGGTATGTTGCCCAGGAGTGTACCGGTTCTTCCTGAAGTTTCTCCTAGTCACCCTTGGTTATAGGAAATGATTCGGTCCTTTGAAAAGGAACTTCTAGCATACCCATGTCTCGGACTGGAAAAAGGTTCTAGGGCGCGAGGAAAGGTTTGAGGTTCTGAAGAAATGCTACGATGATTCGTTGGCCGGTCATATGGGTGTCAGAAAAACTTTCGCTAGGGTTGCACAAAAATTTTATTGGCCGCATATGAAGGCGGATATAGCGAAGTATGTGAGGAATTGTAAAGTTTGTCAGCAGGTTAAGCCTGATAATTCTCAGCCAGCTGGGGAAATGATTTGGTAGGCCCCTTGGTGAAGTTGTCCCTGGCTACCAATACATTCTGATCGTTGTATAAAATTTTTCTAAATATCCGCTTCTATTTCGCCTACGGACGGCGTCGGCGAAGAGCGTCCGTAAGATTTTGGAGGATAATGTTTTTCTTTTATTTGGTGTCCCTCGGTCGTTGGTCTGCCACAACGGACCTCAGTTCAAGAGTCGTGAACCGCTGGAACTCTGCGGTGCTTATGGAGTCCAACTCCGATACACCGCACACTACCATCCGCAGGCTAACCCAGCTGAGAGGATAAATAAGATATAAAAACTACGCTTAGAGCTTATGTGTCGGAGAATGAGCGTCCATGGGATCAGCAATTAGCTAAGGTAGCTTGCTGCATTAGGTCAGCGCAGCACGAGGTTTTAGGAGCCACGCCATATTTTGTTATTTTGGTGGGGAAATGGCGTTAGAAGGCAGTAGAGACTACATTGAATCGTTAGGAGACCAGGAGAAGGTTAGTTGCCAGGACAGAGCAAGGAGGCTCGAAGATATGAGGCGTGTAGTAAGAAGTAGGTTGAAAGAGTCCAGCGCGAAGTTAGCCAGGCAGTATAATTTAAGGAGACGGGATGTACAGTATATGCTGCAAATTATTGCGCGGGAAGTTAGTGCCGAAATATATATGGCCTTTTATTGTGAAGGAGAAGATGTCACCATGGACATACGTCCTGGTAGACGATACAGGTCACGAAAAAGGGACGTGGAACGTCAAAGAGATGAGGCCTTATAGGAACAAGTAGGTCAAGTATTTAGACAAAAGAAAGCTTCGCTTTCTTTTCAATGAGGAAGGGGTGGAGTTGTCGCGTACTGGCCGCAACAAAGTTTATTTTGTATATTCCTTCGTTTTAATCTTATTTCCTTCCACTCCAACCAATAGGAGCGAACTCTACCGGCATCTAGTTGAGTAAATTAAAGCTCAGGTTGAAGAGCAAAGCAGCTGGTTGCTGGCGGTGTGCTAACACACTGGGGAATGTCTCCATTAGGGGTTTTCGCGCCAAAACGATACCGACCAATAGTAAAATGATAGGTGACGTGAAAACCCACTATAGGGGCGCCGCCTTTTTCTCTTACCGCGGCACTTTTGTTGTCTGCCGAATTATGTGACAAAGTCGATGATATTTGTTTATGTGCGCCGTGGTGGCGACCGCCAAAGCGCCCAATTCGTTTTAAGAATTAACGGACCGCCGCCAGTTTATCGGGCAACAACAACACCAGCACTGAGGCCCAATGGTTTTGCGGACTGGCGCGTAGGTTGTGAGCATTGAAGAGGGAAACATCCCTATTGTGTGGGAAATTGTATTCAGAGTGATCGGATATTCATAAACCAGTCGCGGTACAATGATTGTGATAGTTTTGAGGAGTGCCAGGAGATGCACTTAGTCTGCAGTTGGACAGGAAAATTTTAAGAGTGGCCCCAGTCGAGTTGGAAAAGCGCGGAGTCGGTAGCGGATTTGGGCGGCATAACCCCGCAGGAGCACCCAGTGGTCGACGCACACCCCGACCACAGCATAAGTGTCCTCTGTGTCGTTGCCTGTATTTAGCTAGTAGAGTTGTCGGTAGTTTTCCCTATCCCTTCCTTTTAGCATCCCGCACCCAGAGCCCAGTCACTTGGCGGGTTAAAGCGACCCCCGGCAGCTTGGGTGGTATTGCGAGTGGGTTCGTAACCTTTTAACCTTTTGGTTGGACCTCACCTCGGGTGCACCGACAAACCAGGTTTCGTTTTTGGCGTTTTTGACGCTTTATTGTTTGTTTTGTCATATAGTACTTCTGGTTGCCTTTGAATATTGAGTGATTTGTTCCATAGTTTTTGGGCTCACCCTAATAGTCATATTTGTAGGTAGTTTGCTACTTGTTAATAGTTGATGCCGTTCCCTCATACAATTGTTGTTGCCCAACTTTAAATTCCATTTGCCCTAAGTATTTTGCCCTGTAGTTCCCCCTCAAGCAACCCCGCCGTCTCCACTGAGTCAGCCGGTTGCATTTTTTTTTTTTCACTTCCTTTTTATACCCGAGCGCACTTGTGCACAAGGGTATATTAACTTTGTTCACATAACGTTTGTTTGTAACAGCCAAAACGAATCGAGATAGATATATACAAATGTATACATAAATGCTCATAATGAATAGAGAAGTCGATTAAGCCATGTCTGTCTGTCCGTCTGTCTGTCCGTCTGTCCGTCTGTCCGTCCGTCCGTGTACACGATAACTCGAGCAGAAAAGAGATATATCAACGAAATTTGGTATGTAGGTTTCCATTTATCCAAGGTAGGTTGGTATTGAAAATGGGCGAAATCGGACTGTAAAAACGCCAACTTCCCATATAACGGTAATTTTCAGAAATACGAAAACTGCGATATTTTAGTAACTACTGAAGATTATTCACTCAAAATTGATATTTACAATAACTTTTAGACGAAAAATAAGAATATTATAAATTTTTGGCCGCGCCCATTTATGGTTACATGTGTATATCTTGGTAACCGCTGCACCAATTTCTTCCCAACTTGGCACAGTTGTTGGCCTTGGTACACCATATCAAATTTCTGAATATTTTTTAAATCGGACAATAACCACGCCCACATCCCATATAACGGTAATTTAGAGAAATACAAAATCTTCGATAAATCAGTAAATATTAAAGCTAATTTATTCAAGATTGATGCTTGCAACAACTGTTTTCCAAGAAATACGTCTATGATAAAATTTTGGAAAATGGGCGTGGCACCGCCCACTTATTATCACATATATGTATCTCGGTAACCGTTCTACCAATTTGTACCAAACTCGGTATGGTTGTTATGCTTGCCTTATAAAAGCAAAACGTTGAAAATTATTGAAATCGGACTAAAATTACGGCCGCTTTTCATATAACGGTAAATTTCAGAAATGCTTGAAACTTCAATATTTCGAAGTTTAAGGAGGCTAATTTACTCAAAATTGATACACCCCGGCTTACCATGTATCGGTAGCTGTCGGAAAGGTGGCCCTTGTGTATTGGTGTTGTTGGGCACTGGTAAGTGCACTTGGTTTGGTACATTCGACTTTTTGTAGCAAAAAGTAAGGTGTCAAATAGGCGCCCAACGTGGGGCCTTTTATTGCAAAGTTTGGTTTTTCCTTATTTACATTTTCGTTTATTTAAAAAAAAAAGTTTAATAGATAGGTGGCCGGAGGTTTTTTTCCTAATACGGGACGGAGTATTAGCGGAGTGGAATCGGGTATCCGGATTTTTTTTCGTGTTTGGTGCGAACGGAACCCCACGGATAATTGTTGAGCGCATGCGAGCGTATCGAGGATACCAGATAAGTGTAACGGTTAAGTTTTGGTGCGCGAAAAAAAATTAAGTGGAAATTTAAGTAAAAAAGTCGCTTCAAAGTAAACTCTTCGTGGTTGCGAGGCTCTTTCTTTCAATTTGAAGTTCAAAAAGGATACACATACATAGCGTAGCAAATTAATTAAAAATATTAAAGAAATAATTAAAGTTAAAAAAAGGAAGATCACCCTAGTGGTAAAAATATTTACATACATACGTACATACATGTATTGGCCGCTCCACATTGTGTTGTGTGAAAACTACAACTTTACATACAAATATATATATACATACGTAATGTGACCAATCGTACTTCTTTCGGAAGTACAGTACTTCTTTTTTCGCTCTTGTACTTCGTACTTCGAAGTACGGTCAAATGTACTTCTTTGCGATATTTTGTACTTCAGGAAGGAGATTCTGCAACCAGTTAGCGACAATTTTCGGACTACTATCGCACTTTTTGATGCATGATATAAATCTTTTTGCGTCAAAAAGTGCGATAGCGATTCGAAAATTGTCGCTAACTGATTACAGAACCTCCCCCAGATCCTGTGCGTCTCCGATCTTCTGGACGATCATCACATGGGCTGCGTGATAAATTCGTTCAAACCACTAAAGTCGCCGGGGACCGATGGCATCATACCTGCGCAGCTGAAAGGAGCTCTGAAGGTGTCGTGCAATTGGTTGGATCCTATTTATGCGAACTGCGTGAGGCCCGGGTACATCCAAAGGTTTGGAGGTTAGTCAGTGTTGCGTTCATCCCGAAGGCTCTTATGTTTCCCCTAGGGATTTTAGGCCTATCAGTCTCTTCGTTTTTGTTAAAACTGCTTTTGCTAAAAACGCTGGAGAGACTGATCTTCTTATTGACTGTCTTTCAAGAGCTCAATATGCTTATTGCAAGAAAAGGTCGGTGAATACTGCCCTGCACACATTGGTAAAGTGGTCAGAGGAAGCCTTCACGCATGAAGATCATGCAGCAGGGGCCTTCTTCGATATCGAGAAGGCCTTCAACAATGTCACTACAGAGGCACTAGTCAAGTATATTCATAATCTGCGGGTTGAAATCAACATAATAAGGCTATGACTTAGATGATGTAGAACTTTTGGTTAAGGGCCGATTTCTATACACGCTTTTTGATGAGGCTTAAGGTTACCTGAACCCGGTAACTAGGTGGGCGATCAACGACGGCTGTCGTGGAAACCTAAAACTGAGGAAAGGGTAGGAAAGGTGTCCATTGCCTTTTACCGCTGTAGGGGAGCTATCGGTAAAAGGTGGGGTCTCTCCCCCAAATTAATTCATTAGGTCTAGAAAACCAGAGCATACATTGTTTCAAGGAGCCCTTGTCTGGCGGAACTCACTAGAGAAGGCTACACTTGTAAAACGAGAATTAGCGGGGCATTAGGAACCACACCTACATTGGCGCTTAACATACATATGTTGAACACGGCGCCTGCGGATATTATAGACAGAATTCTCGCAGCACGAACAGCTATTAGGCTAAAGGAAACCGGGTCCTTTTGTGACATAAAAAAGGAAAAAAGACGTTTATCTGCTGCAGCAAATGTTTTTATAGGGCACTTTAAATCACACTACCTCTCAAGAGCTAGTAATGTGGGTTTTGACAGGCGGTGCGACTAGGAATTTGAACTGATCCTTTGTATCAGCTGTCAAGAGGAAGATGAAGTGGAATCATCTCCACACTTTCTTTTAGACTGTCCAACCGTCGCAAGGTTAAAATGAGAGCATTTTGACTCGCACTTCTGAACAAACACTGAGCTCTCAGTTATCGAAATTAGCCGCATTCGCAATTTCGTAATCGGCTTGCAGCGGTAACTTAACCTAACAAAAGCTGTACTTCTTTGAGCCATCAAATAGTTGGCCACATTATACATACGTATATTTACATATTTGGCATATTGTTGTTACATTTGCTGTGCCGTATTAGTAGTGCGTGCTATTTTGTGCGGCGTTTTCTTTTGTGTGATAGGCTCTTTTGTTGTATCGCGTGATAGTGTATTTTTGTAGTGCCATTATAGGGCAACTGAAAACCCAGTAGCCAGTTGAGGAGTAGCTAACCCAGTAGAACTGATTCCGAAGTGGGCCAAAAGGAACCATAACTGGTGTTAGGATTTTTTTTGCGAACTTTTCAACTTTTTTTTTATCTAAAATTGTTTTGGAAGCTTTACTGTAGTTTTTATTGGTTTTTTTTTTATTTGGATTCTTTAGTTAGATTTTTTTCGGATTTTTATTTTGAATTTAGTTTTTTTCGTCGGAGAATTTTTCTGTTTATTTTGAGCTATGGAAATCAATCGGTTGTCTCA
>NW_023466870.1:0-1624 GCF_013731165.1 Rhagoletis pomonella
ATCCTTAGTTAAATAAAAGGTTCCTTAATAAAAAATTAAAATTTTTAATCAAATAATTAAAAAAAAGATAAAATCTATAGTTTTTATTAAAATAACTAAAAAAAAAGTTATTGGTAGATATTATCTGGATTTGGTAGATTTTTTTCGAGTGGATGGTAAGTAGTTTGTGCCGTCAGTGGCAACCCTGGTTACATATATACATAGTTTATCGCATATATATATATGCATGTATTTTATTGGTTTAAAAATGCGAAGAAAACGCAAGGCTTGTTATAAGCTTAAAATCAGATTTTATCCTTTTCTATATTTGTCCGCCACCCATCGATGACAATATCAGTAAAGGCATCAATAACAATATAAATTTTTATATCGATAAATATACCGTTTATAATATCGAATATTATAACGATACCCATTTCTCGATAAATACATCGATTGAAAATTTTACAATTTTATCGATAACCATATCGATTATTATATTGATAGCAATACGGGCTTTCATATCGATAACAATATCGACAAATGTATTAATTTCAATATCGATAACAGTTTCGATTAATATATTGATTTCGATATCGATAACAGTTTCGATACATATGTGTGTTGATAAAGATATCAGCAACAATATTGAATTTTATTTTGGATAACAGTATCGATAAATACATATATATTTATTAAAATGTCGATTATTATATCGATAAAACAGTCGATATGAATACCGATAACTAGATTGATAAATATAACAATTGAATTGATTGATAAATATAAATATTACGATCCCGAGAATTTCGAATGTCTTAAAAATCCTTATTTAGTACCGAAAATCCAGATAGGTTTTTGAAACTCTATCTTGGGTGTTTTAGCGCCGTGCGAGTTCTCTAGTTCATAATATTTTCCTATCACCTGCAGCTTCACCCAGAAAGTTACGCCTACGATTGGATTTTTGTACACATATTTCCGGAATCAGTAGGGAATAACAAGAGTAAAAGGTACGTGTGTGCATATACAATGCAAAACATTTGAGAATCACCTTCCAAACTTTCTGGTATCAATTATTCATAATAACAAATCCATCTTTTGTTATCACAAGTCGATTATATCAACACCATTCCACAGAGGCAATTAAAGTTGGAAAAAGCTGGGAAAAAAACGGCAACCAAATGAAATATGTCTGTTGTACCTACGGACAAAGCTGGGCCTTCTCACAATTGTTAAAATGTATTTACATACATATATATGTACATATACACTTTGATTTTGAGAAAATATGAAAAACTTTTTACCAAAATATTAACACATGTTGCATTCCCAAACAGGTGGAGTTAGAGATAGAAAAAGGAAAAAAATAGCATGAAATCTATCTATAAAAGCGCTAATAGAAAAAGCTTTAGTAAATATATAGGTGTATACCTTAGCAATGTGTAGGTGTTCATTTTAATTTGAATAAGTATATAGGTATTTTTTATGATGAGCTGCTCTGCATAACAAATAAGAGATGTTGAAAAAGTGAAAAGTTTTTCACTTGCACGAATAGACTTTTGGCACCTCAGTAGGCAACTTGTCGACCAGCGCATAAGCACACACACACACACACACACACACACACACACACACACACACACAC
>NW_023466870.1:1634-7125 GCF_013731165.1 Rhagoletis pomonella
CACACACACACACACACACACACACACACACACACACACACACACACATACACACAATACCCGGGTGGGGACTTTGATTCCCAGTGGGAACGGTCACCATAGCTGGGCTCTAAGCTACCGGGGGGGTCGGCAGGTCGCGGATAGCCGGACGGCCTGTAGTAGCAGGTTAGTTGCGAAATAAGGTTAAACGAATAAGCAATCCCCGACGATGAGCAGCAGGAATAGAGGACGCGGTATAAAAGCCAGCAAGTCTGATGAAATTCCTGTGATAGTGGCGAGTGGACTCCGCCTCTTTGAAATATGTGTCCCCCTCATCATACATATGATGAGTTACAAAAAAAAAACCCAGGCGCGACGGCTTCCATATTGGACGGCTTCCTGGTCAGCGTTTGTTCACCATGTTAGGTGCGGCTGATACAACAATCCAGACCGGTACGCGCTGCGGCGCACTGGGAGTCCCTCGAAATCCCTACAGCGATTTCTCCGCTGGCGGGGTAGAGACGGTGATGTGAGCGTGCTCTGCCGAGGTGTCAGCCGCGGTGCGTATCAGTAACCAGCCACTTCGGTCCCTGGTCAGGGAGTGTGCATTGGACGCAGGTGTAGTAGACCGCGTTGCCCCGGGCGAGCGCCGGTCCGTCCGTGTTTTCCGGGACCGGTAAAGCGAAGGACAGGCCTCAAGGAACTGGGGTAGGGGCATAGTCCCCGAGGGTATACCCGTTCCTGTCTATTTCGGCCCGCCCCCCTGCACACGATGCGCTGGCAAAAACAAAAGAATGGAATCCAAAATGAGAAAAAACAACAACAACAACAACAGTGTAAACGAAGTCAGCAGCGGCGCGAAAAACCTGGACGGCAGGGGCTGCAAGGTGCTTGGGGCAGACCCGTCCCAGGGAACACCGACTGCAGAAACTGACCCGTTCAAGCGTGCGTCAAGACTAGTTCGGTCGCCTGTAAAGGCGCTTAGCGTGGAGAAGCCGGTACGAACGAGATCGTCGCCACCAGCACTACAAGACAGCGAGCCTCAAATGAAGGGAGCCAAACAGAACGGAGACTACATGTCGGAGCTCGGAGATGCTATTAAGAGGCTGACGGAGGCAATGTGCCCGCCACAACGCTCAATAAACAATAGCATGCGAGAGATACTCAGCTCACTAACAAAGCTGCATGCGAGTGCCCTGGAGGAGTACTCCAGAATAAAGGCAAGCAGACGGAGTATCTTCAACATACCGGTGACTGCTGAAACCCCGAAAAGGCCCCGAGATGAAAGCCAACTAAAGCGTAGGACGCCACCCAAGAAAAACAAAACCACGCAGGAGGAGGTGACCACCAACCCTGCAACCAAACAGAGTAAGGTGGCGCCAAACGGAAATTCCGGCAAGATTAAGGAGAAGGAGGTGGAGAAAGAAGGAAAATGGGTAGAGGTCCAACGCAGGTCACATGGCAAAAAGAAGATGGCATACAAACCACCACCACGGCCAGATGCCATCATTATAGCTCGGACGGGAGATATGACCTACAGCGATATACTAAGGACCGTAAAAAAGGAAGAGGCGCTGCAGAAACTCGGCGAGAGCGTATCACGCATCAGAAAGACGGTGAAGGGTGAAATACTGCTGCAGCTTAAGGAGACGCAAATGAAGGACACGGGCGAACTCAAGAGCAAAATAGGTAGGCTTCTAGGGGACCAGGCACAGATCAGAGCCCTAACCCACGAGACGATGGTAGAAATCCGTGACCTGGACGAGATTACCACCAAGGAGAATATTGCCGAGGCCATCCGCAACCAGATAAAGGAGCTAAACCACCTTAACGAGAGTGCGATAAAAAGCATCAGGGCGGCTTATGCGGGCACACAAACCGCGGTGGTAAATCTCCCAGCGCAGGAGGCAAGATTACTTCTTGACGCGCAGAAAATAAAGATAGGATGGGTTGTGTGCAGAGTAAGGGAGAAACCGAACCCCAAAAAATGCTTCAGGTGCCTGGAATATGGCCATATAGCGAGAGACTGCAAAAACGCGGAAGACAGAAGTCAATGCTGCCTAAAATGTGGAGAAAATGGACACTTTGCGAAAGCCTGCGACAAAAAGCCACACTGCAGAGCATGCAAGAACCAGGGAAGAAAGAACACCGAGCACCAGATAGGTAGTTGGAGGTGTCCGCTATACCAGGAGGCGTGCAAGAAATCAAGAAAATGAGAGTCATGCAGTTGAATCTCAACCACTGCGAAGCAGCGCAAGAGCTGCTCAGGCAAACGGTGTACGAGGAGAAGGTGGACATAGCAATAATCAGCGAGCAGTATAAAAATATAGACAGTGGAGCATGGATATCGGACCTCACAGGCAAAGCTGCAATATGGACATGCGGAGGAAAAGCCTTCCAAGAAAAGCCGCTGCTTGGTAAAAGCTACTACACACGAGCGAAGGTAGACGGTTTTAACTTTTATAGCTGCTACATACCACCAAGTATCCCACAAAATGAATACGAGAACATCCTAGACAGTTTGGTTCAAGAAGTCCGGACCACCACAATGAACGTTATAGCAGGGGACTTCAATGCATGGGCAGTGGAATGGGGTAGCGTCCACACAAACAGGCGGGGAGATGCACTACTAAAGGCGTTTTCGGTACTTGATGCGGTGCTTCTGAATTCGGGGAACAAAAATACCTTCGAGAAGAATGGTCGAGGCTCGGTGATTGACATTACTTTCGCTAGTAGTTCCTTGGTGCGCTCAACGAGCTGGAAGGTGTCGGACCTCTATACGCACAGTGACCATCTGGCAATCATGATGGAGCTAGGGAATCGTGCACAGAGCCGACAAAGGGCGATCACCAGGAAGGTGCAAACGAGGGGCTGGAAGGTAGAGACTCTGGATGAAGAGCTCTTCAGACTCGTGCTGGATGAGGAAATGGCCACTGAGGATAACACTGAGCTCCAGGCTGAAACACTGGTGAGGCACATCAGTAAAGCCTGCGACGGTGCTATGTGCAGGAGAAAACACGGCTCTCTCAGGCAGCCGGCGTACTGGTGGAACGAAAAAATCCAGGCCATAAGGGGTGAGTGTCATAAGGCGAGGCGGTTGTGTCAAAGGAACCGTGGCTCGATGGAACATGCCGTGCTGCGCGAAGCCTTCAAAAAGAAGCGAAGTGACCTTAAAAAAGCCATCAAAAGCAGCAAAACCAGCTGCTTTAAGGAGCTCTGCGAAAAGGTGGACGAAAACCCATGGGGTGATGCCTACAAGGTGGTCATGAAGAAAATAAAAGGTGGTAAAGGCCAGGCACCAACCTGTCCCACCCTCCTAAAAGACGTCGTGCAAACTCTCTTCCCTGTGCAAACGCCAGGAGGTCGGCGACCGCAAGCGGAGAAACCGGAGGGAATGGAAGCACCAACGGTTACAGACGAGGAGGTGGTCCAAGCAGCAGAAAGATTTGGTAATGACAAAGCGCCAGGCCTAGACGGAATACCAAACAAGGCTCTGAAGGTTGCCATCAAGCACAACACGGGTCCGTTTACCGAACTCTTTACGCGGTGTCTGCGAGAAGGCGTCTTCCCAAAAATCTGGAAGAAACAGCGGCTGGTCCTACTGCAGAAACCAAACAAGCCGGCAGGAGAACCAAGCGCATACCGACCTCTCTGTATGCTGGATACGCTTGGTAAGATACTGGAGCGATTAATTTGTGTACGGTTGGAGCAGCACCTAGAGGAGGAACTGCCGGGTCTCGCCGATAACCAGTATGGATTTCGAAGACAGAGGTCTACCATTGATGCAATTAAAAAGCTCACCGATGTCGCAGGCAAGGCAATAGAAGGAACAAGATGGCTATATGGCACGAAGGAATACTGCGCGGTGGTGACATTCGACGTAAAAAACGCCTTCAACTCGGCATCCTGGCCTCACATACTAAGTGCTCTGGAAAGAAAGAACACGCCGCCCTATTTGCTAAGGATGGTATCCAACTACCTATCTGACAGGCTTCTGCTGTATGATACCGACGAAGGCCCCAGGAAGTACTTGGTGACGGGTGGAGTACCACAGGGCTCCGTACTTGGGCCACTACTTTGGATTGTCCTCTATGATGGAATTCTGAGACTGCCGCTGCCAAGGGAGGTACAAATTATCGGATACGCCGATGATATAGCAATAACAGTAGTGGCCAAAGACCTCTACCAAGTTGAGAACATCTGCAACAGCACGGCGCAGCAAATAAAGAACTGGCTCGCTGCAACGAATCTCCAACTCGCAGGGCAAAAAACCGAAGCGGTGGTGATCACAAGCCGAAAAAAGATGGAGAGCGTTACGCTCAACATCGATGGACATAGCATCAAAACACAGCAGTCGCTGAAATACCTGGGTGTCATGATAGACTCGAGATTAAGCTACAAGGTGCACATTGATAAAGCTTGTGAAAAAGCGGCAAGAGTGACCACGGCTCTAACAAGACTAATGGCTAACATCGGCGGACCGAGTCAAAACAGACGAGCGCTTCTAGCAAAAGTGAGCCAGTCCACACTAATGTATGCAGCACCCATCTGGGGACCCGCGTTGCAGCGCAAGACTTACGCGAAGGCGGCAAAGTCGGTGTACCGACTAAATAGCATCAGGGTGACTAGCGCCTTCCGTACTGTGTCACACGAGGCGGTCGGAGTCTTAGCGGGCATCATGCCCCCAGAAATAATGGCCATGGAGCTAAAAAGAGTCTTCGATAAGTCCCGAAACTTAGGCAGGTGCCTGACAATCGAAGAGCGAAAACAAGAGAGGGATGCAAGTCTAAATGAATGGCAAAGACACTGGGATGTGACGACAAAAGGGAGGTGGACGCACAGGCTGATCAATAACATAAAAGCGTGGGTGGAGAGGAAACACGGAGAGACCGACTTCTACGTGACACAGTTGCTGACGGGGCACGGCTGCTTTCGAGAATACCTGTTCAAATATGGGCATGATGACGGGACAGAGTGCTCATTCTGCGGTAGCGGCGACGAAAACGTACTACACGTATTTTTCCACTGCCGAAAATACGAGGCAGATCGCACAGACATAGAGCAGCTGATAAAGGAGAGCATGACGCCTGACAATATCGTGGGGCACATGATAAACTCAAAAGCGGTGTGGAGCAGAATTAAGGCGTGGTCCGCAATAGTCCTCCAGGAGCTAAGAGCGAAAGAACGACAGCGCAGTAGCGAAAAGAGAAGACTGAACGAGAGATAAGCCAGAAAGGCGTGTGTGAAGAGCCAACTGGCAAAGCTACGCCTTGCGACGTAATACCTAACGGCGGTCCCGCAAGGCGAAACACAAAGGCTTCAGACGTCGGAGTTAAGGGTTTAGTACGTAGGCGCGCTGTCTCGCAAGTCCTGAATTATGTGATAACATAGTCTGGGCGTGGTCCCGAATGAGGTGCACCCTTAGCGGACAGGATGACGAATCGTGCATAACATCTTTGGAAGATTCCCCCTCCGTTGAAAAAAAAAAAAAAAAAAAAAAAAAAAAAAAAAA
>NW_023466871.1:0-7125 GCF_013731165.1 Rhagoletis pomonella
GGTATGAAGAATATGGGATTTTCCGGTAGTTAAGGATGATTAAGATTGTTTATTTTTTGCTCAAAAGAAAGCTTAGGTATTTTTCTTTAAGAGTTTTGAGGTCGCTTAGTGGGATGCGACTTGTTTATCTATTAAAATGAGCATTTAGTAACTCGAAACAACGTTTTTTTTAATTTTTAATATATGACCTAAGTTTTTCTGAAACCTGAAAATAAGACATATAAAAAATTAGATACAATTACCTTTCCAACGCTATATAACAATACCCACAATATGTACACCTTTGGAATAAAATAACTGTTTTTCTATAGAATTGGTCAAAATTATGAATTTTTTTTATTTATTTAGAATAGTTTTTAATATATAATTTAATAAATAGATACATAAAAAGTATACAAGATAGTTAATTTTATAATAGCCAGCCTTCCATCCACCTTATTTGCCACCTTTCTTTGTGGCTTCAAAAAATTTGTGTAATTGTGGCGTGCTGATGAGCGGATGTGTTTTTGCTCGCTCTGTTATTTTTCGTTTAATTTGTCAATATGGACGATTTTTGTGGCAAATGCAATAAAGCATTCGCTAGGACTGACGCTCAGAAGGTGCCATGCAGTGGATTTTGCAGAAAAAGATTTAATCGCACTTGCTGCGAGGGTATTGTCTCTGAATACGATGTCAATCTCTTCAAAAAAAATCGAAATATTGGTTATTTGTGTCCTGACTGTGTGGTTTTACCAAGGAGATTCAGTGAAACATATGATTCGCTTCTGGCCTCTCAAAGACATTGTGTTGAGGCCATAAGGAGTGCTTTTGATGCTAAATTCAAGGAGTTATTTGCGCAATTTGATAATTTTAAATCCGAGATAAAATCTGAATTGCAAGCAATAAACATCATGGACAACAACAATGCGTCGTGCCCACAAATGTTAGTGGATGAGGTTAACTCTCTCAAAAGTGCTTTCGCTTGTTCGTCAGATGTTTTGGCGGGCAATGTAAACAATGGCAAAAGCTTGTCTACTGTCGCTTCTGTTACACCTGCTCCTGCTGCTGTCTCACCCCTACACAAGCGAATAGACACGCAATCAAAGGACAACAACATTGTGAAGTGCTTGCAAGTGTTGGTAGATGAAGTTAATTCTATCAAAAGTGCTATTGCTTGCTCGGCCAACACCTCGGCAGGCATTGTGATCAATAGCAATAGTTTTCCAACTGTTGCTCCTGAGTCTTCTAGTGCGGTCTCTCCCTCGCATATGTTGTTTCGTACTAATGATGTGAGTGCTGTGTCTACAGTTGTTTCGACGCGATCCTCACTTACTGCTAACAAAGGGTTTGTCACCAACTCGAAGCCAACAATCGGCGCAGCAGTTGAAAGTGATGCTGCTGCGCAGTCTTCTGCCGTTATTGACGTCGACGAGTCGCTGCCTGTGAATTGTGTTCAAACTGACGTTGTTAATGCTGAACTTGAAGCTGCTGATGCTGTTAATGCTACTGACGCGGGTGTGTCTGCCTCTCCTTCTCCTACCCCTTGGCGGACAGTGGAGAACAAAAGAAGGAGGCAAAGTCGTAAGCCGGTGCGTGTGGTTGGATCCAATGACTGCAGTGACCTAGGTGTTGCAACTCCATTTAAGTGGTTGCATTTGTCATCTTTTTTGCCAACAGTTTCTTGTGATAACATTATTGAGTATGTGGGGAATCACACTGGCATTGATAAGAGACGCATTTCTTGCTACAAGCTCGTTAAAAAAGAGTCGAATCTCGAATCACTAACACACGTGAATTTTAAGCTTGGGGTCTGCGCCCACAACTTCGATAATCTGTTGAGGCCTGAGTTGTGGCCAGCAAATGTTTCTGTTCGGCCGTTCCGTTTTTTTCAAAAATTGCCGCAACAAATGCAACTGAAGTAGCTCATGCGCGCTGGCATAGTTGTTTATTATCAGAATCAGCAGACACTACAAAGCCAGTCGACAGCACTACCAGTGTGGTTGCACATAGTAAAATCAAAATTTATTTTCAAAATGTTTCTGGAATGAGAACTAAAGCTGATGTAGTCCGCAGATTGAGCTCACATTTGGATTTTGACATATTTGTAATCGTCGAAAGCTGGTTAACACCTAATTTCTTTGACTCTGAATTCTTCGATCCCGATCTATATAACGTTTATCGCAAGGACCGTGACGAAATCAGGTCGGGCCTGTCCAGAGGCGGTGGAGTGCTTATAGCAGTTCAGCGTAGATTGTGTTCGTCGATGGTTCATCTTCAAAATAATGATTCTATCCTCGAGCAGTTGTGCGTGAATGTTCGGAGTTCCTCTGAACTTCTCTTTGTATGTGTCTCTTATATTCCACCGAGCAGTTGCTTCGACATATATAGAGCGCACGTTGATAATGTTTTGAATCTCAGTTCAAGGATTGGCGAACACCACCTCTGTGTACTAGGTGACTTTAATTTGTGTAATGTATCTTGGAATAGCTTTAATAACTCCTCGTCTTTTACCGCGGTTAATGCGACTACAGACAGTGAGTTATACGTAACTGATAGTTTCCTAAGTATTGGTCTTCAACAAATTAATGGAATTATAAATAATTATAAGAGTATTTTAGATCTTATTTTCATTAGCAATAATGTAAGTTATTGGGTGTTTGAATGCCCTTCCCCAATAACTCGCGTAAATAATCATCATATTCCTATGGAGGTTCATATTAAATTTTATGTTTTCGCTACTGTTCCTCCTGAGAGATGCCGACCAACTTTTAACTTTAGTTCGTGCAATTTTGATCTCTTAAATAGCCGTTTTCATGATTATGATTGGAAACACATACTCAGCAATTTGGATGCTAACGCTGCATACAATGTTTTTAAAAGTAGTATATATGAGGCGTGTGTAGAAATAGTGCCTTTAATTACGAGGAAGTTGTATAAGTTACCATGGTACAATAAGGATCTAAAACGACTCAAAAATCGTAAAAATAGGCTTTTTAAAAGATTTAGGGCAACTAGGTCCCAATCTGTGTTCGTCAGTTATCAGTACTGCCTTAGGAGCTTTAATGCCTTGGACAAGATTCTCTATAATAAGTTCATTAGTAAAAGTGAAGCAGACATTAAAAACAACCCTAAAGCATTTTGGAGGTTTGTAAAATCTAAGAACGCTAAGTCGAGTGTGCCGTCCTCAGTCTTTTTGAATGACAAGGAGGCCAACACACCTGCTGAGGTAGCCAATCTATTCGCAGAATTTTTCTCCTCCAATTATGTCTCGGATTCTAATGTTGCTTCTGAACGGTACCCTCTTTCAGATTCTGCCCTTAACTTAGGCGCACTGCATATTTCCGAAAGTGATGTAGAAGTAGCCATCTGCTCCATAAAGCACTCTTTTAAATTCGATTCTGATGGCCTCTCAGGTGCTATGCTCAAACGGTGCCCATCGCTTGTTCAGCCATTAACAATATTGTTCAATAAATCTCTTTCGTCTGGCTACTTTATTGACGACTGGAAAAAAGCTTTCATTACACCAATCTACAAAAGTGGGAACAAAAACGACGTTTCGAATTATAGGCCTATTTCCAAACTGGGCACTGTCCCAAAAGTTTTGGAATCAGTTGTCAAACAGAAGCTCAACTTCGCAGTGAAAAGTTTAATTTGCCCTTACCAGCACGGGTTTGTTAGTGGGAGGTCAACTGTCTCCAACCTTGCTACATTCATGGAGGACTGTGTCGCTGCGATGCAGTCAGGTCTACAAGTGGACGCTGTGTACACAGACTTTTCGAAGGCGTTCGATAGAGTTTCGCATAAAGTCTTAATTAACAAGTTATCGCGATTGGGTTTTCACTCAACTTTTCTGGAATGGATTAATTCCTATCTGTCCGATAGGTGTTGTACAGTTGCTTTTGATAACATACTCTCCACTCCTTTTGTAGCTACGTCGGGTGTTCCCCAAGGCAGTATCTTGGGCCCTCTTTTATTTGTCTTATTCATAAATGATATTGGATCATGCTTCCAGTCTTCTCAGTATTTATTATATGCTGACGATCTAAAGGTTTACTCAGTAATCAGAACCTCACAAGACTCTCTTTTGCTGCAAGCTGAGCTTAATAACCTGCATTCTTGGTGCTCTCTTAATTCCTTATCTTTAAATGTTAGTAAATGTTCCTACTCCACTTTCACCAGAAAGCTTCTTACCGTTCAAACTAATTACAATATTGGGGGCCATGAACTTAGTTATGTCGCAGAGGTTAAAGACTTAGGGATTTACTTCGACTCAAAATTAACCTTCGCAACCCATATTAACTACGTAGTTTCCAAAGCTTATGCAATGCTAGCATTCGTACGTCGTAATGGTCAGTTGTTTAAGGATCCCTATACTCTGAAGCTTCTTTATGTCACGTTAGTGAGATCTAGGCTTGAGTATGCGTCTTTCATTTGGCGTCCCTATCAGGCTGTCTATATAAACCGGATTGAGAAGATTCAAAAAGTTTTTATTAAATTTGCCTTGCGTTCTCTAAAATTTTCTGAGCCTATACCTCCGTATACTTCCCGTTGTCAACTTATTAACTTAAGTTCGTTAAATACTAGGCGTTCTTTCCTAGCAGCCTCTTTTGTGGCCAAAATATTGGAGGGCACAGTCGATTGTCCTAATCTTTTGGATAAGTTAGCATTAAACGTCCCGTCTCATAATTTGCGTCGTGTTTCTTTATTCTACCTGGGATTTCCTAAAACTAACTATGTAAAATTCTCGCCTTTGTTCAGAACCCTTTCTGAGCTAAATGAGCTCTCTGAATATGACCCGTCTCTCTCATTTGGAACAGTTCGTTTTGTCCTACTTAATTATTTTAGGTAGTATATAAGCTCTCTTGTTTTATAGTCAGTAAGGATTTATTCCATTTGATTAAATAAATAAATAAATAAAAATAAAAATTTTTTCGTCAATCCTTTCTTAGGGTTACTGGGTTCTGCTGTTGATTTCACTTCGGGTTTCGCTTTTGGAAAGAAATCACATGGGGTAGAGGAAGAAAACTTCTTTAACTTGAGCCTTCCATCGCCAATCGGTATGAAAGCATGATATTGAGCGGTACCATCGATTGTTACTGCAGCATCGAATCTGCTCTTCAGTGATTTCGCAGTTTCCGCATGATCATCTTTGCTACTAAAAATTATTTCAGTTTCTTTACAGTACTTCTTTGCCCACCGGAATAAAGCTTTCGCATCTAAAATACGGGCTTGATGAGAGCATTGGAGGCTATACTTCGCTGCATTTCTTTTAATATTTGCTCCTATACCATCACATGCTCCTTTACCATGAGCAGTAGGATGAAAATGCCACTCAGCTGGTGTATCGAAATCTGTTTCATGAGCCATAAGATTTGCGAAGCTACTTTTGTTTTTAAAATGCTGACGAGCTCCATCCGAAACGTAGTATACCTTCGCTACTGTGAATTCGGATTTTAGATAATTTAGTATTATCTTCTGGTACTCATAAACAGCAACGGCGTCATGCTTCAAATCGTCGGATATGATTGCCATACTTTTATGTTCCAGTTTTCCATCTTTCATGTAGTAAATAACTATTGTAAATATAGTTGCTTGGTCGTTATTGAAATGGAATGCTTGTATGGCATCCTGGATAACATATTTATAGTTTTCTGCGAAATCGTATGAAATAACGAATTCACCTGCCTGCAAATGTATCTTCAAATTTTCGAAGAATGACCGCTGCTCCTTGACTAGAAAGTCATGGGTTCTCAAGTTTACCAATCCGGTACAAATTTCTTCCACAAAATCGTCCACACTTAAGATAACTGTTTTCAATGTGCACCTTTCAGACTGCAGCCAAGATTCAAATTTGACCTCCTCCACAAATACTCGGTCAAAAGACTTGACCAAATTCTCTTTGATGAACGTAGTTCCCGGGCAATTTGAGCATTCACCCAAGTGGCAAGAAGTTGATACATTAGGACACATTGTCAATTTAAGGCAATCACGGTAACTGTTCAAATCTTCCGGCGAATCATTTGTTAAATAATTCAAGTTGATTTCCTTCAACATCAGCTTCACATTTTCATGATAAATGCAAACGCATACTGTATGAGTTCCGCTGCTTCCTGCCAAGACGCAATGTTTTGGCCTGAGCTGGGTAAATTTTGTGAATCCAATTTTAATATCCTCGTGTTCAGATTGAAAGCTCGCGAACAGCTCATTCAGGTTGTAGAGAATTATCCTCTTCTGCATTTGAACTTTCTTACCGTCAATTCGTACAGACACCCAGTCTTTCATCCCTGGCATCAGGCAACTCATATCATCGCGCTGATTAAACTGAGTCACTAGAGCTTCAGTTTTGCACTCTAAAGGTTTTCCTTTCTTTGTGTTTGGGAGTGTGAGTATGCCATGCTCTGCAACTAATTTTTTAGCAATCCTGGCTTTTCTTTCTGATGTTCCAAACTCAGCCATTGTTTTTGCGCGACTCCATGTCGGTGGAGCAAGCGTGAGAAGTTGAATTTTTTCTGCTCTACTAGTTGAAGTTTTGTACTTTTCTTTTATTTGCTCAAGTACTTTTACTGCATCCTTGTGGTATTGGTTTTGGCACTCATCCCTTGAAGTCATATTTTCTTCAGTAAAGTTGGAGCCATCGTCATCGGAAATTCGGTCATCCTTCTCAGATTTAATATGGTCTCTATCTGGAATAACGTCTTCACAAGGCTCATTACTTTTCGAAGTCGGTAATTCCTTCAATTTGCTGAGCTCTTTCCTGCACGATCCACAAATTCGCATCCGTTTTGATAGCGTAGGGAATTTTGATATTAAGCCGTCAGAAAGCCGTCGTGTATCTGAAGAAACGTGGTTTTTTTTGTTGAAGGGATTAAAGCAAAAAGAAGCAAAAATTTCTTTATCAAGCTTAGCCTTTTTATGAGCCATAGCTACTGAAAATATTAATTATGTAAATAACACAGTCTTTATTTTAACGCTGTTTCTAAAAAAGTGGTCTTCAAAACTATAGCTGATTTATTATAGCTACTTATAGGTTGCGCGAGTAGGTATGAATATCTATTGAGAAAAGGTTTGGACGAATCTGTTGTGGTTAGGTACAAAGAAAAATCTTAATCATCCTTAACTACCGGAAAATCCCATATTCTTCATACC